>NC_047519.1:5094350-5367220 GCF_902827115.2 Pseudochaenichthys georgianus | reverse complement strand
AAAATATATGTTTCAAAAACAAGATCTTTTATCATTTATCCCTCAGTTAATCTCATTCATCAAACACAAATTCAAATTCAGCTTACATCTTTAAAGATTTACTTTAAGGTAATTACTTATTAAAACACAATTAGAATGTAGGATTATAAGAAATCCAATTGAGGTATAAAATCAGAATCAATAGGGATTCAGTTAAAAATTCACAGTTAAGGTATACATTCACAGTGATGAATCGATCAATCTGTAATCTGTAAAGCTACAGTGTCCTCCATTTTTAGCATTACTTTACGTTTACTTCAATACACTTATTCAAGAGTAAGGCACTTTACTACATACATTTTATTCAAATACATTTGTTCAAAAATCTGAAAAGGAGAAGTCAGACATTTTATTGAAAACAACCTGAGAAAGGAAAAGTCAAAACATTTATTCTTAACAACCTGAGAAAGGAAAAGTCAAAACATTTATTCTTTATTCTGAGTGTCAACTTTAATCAATTTATCAATCGCTGAAAGGAGGTACCCAAGGTACCGGAACTGCCACGGAGACCCATGGGTCTGGAAGCTCGGCGTCGTACATCAACATTGTGTCATCTACAGTAGAGTACCCCACTAGCCTCTGTGGGGCCTGGAGGGTAGTCTTGGCAACCCTGCGTATGGCTAATTTAATTACAGTGATCAAACAGGTCACTAGGATTAACACAACCAAGATAAACACTGCAACAGTAACAACACATTTAACCAACCCCGCTCCCCAGGACCCAAGAGTTCCGCTTAAATCCCCAAGTGTAAACCCATGAGTTTCATGCAATGCTTTTATCCCCTTAGCTGTGTCCTGGACCATATCCGTAACTTCAGGTGTGGCGTCAGAGACAAAGGAACAGCACTCTGCACCAATTACTTTACATGCGCCCCCCTGGGCAGCTAAGAGGAGGTCCAGCGCCATGCGATTCTGTAGTGCTACTGTCCTAACTTCCTGCAGTTCTTTATGTTCCGCTAACATCGCGATACTTGATACATTTAGATGATGCTCCACTACTTTGGACAATGCCATGATTTCCTGCTGACTAACATAAATGCCGTACCAAGGCAAAAATAGGCTCGCTACCTGTTGTCCTTTTGTAATGGACCTGCTGTTCCTGTATAGAGAGGGAAGTATCGCTGCAATCTCATTTGCCTCTACTTTACGGATTAAAGGAATTAGGTAGGCTAGATAACAGGTGCCATAAAAAACGTCATATGGTACGCAGCCATAAGCCCGGTCGCCACAAACTAAGTAAACTCTCTGTGGGAGGGGAATTCTGGCTAATTTTACCCTCACTATGGTATTACAGTCGCTGTGTCCCACATCCGGAGAGGTGTGAGATCCTGCTTCATTCTGGAAACAGATGGACACATTCTTCCATTCGTGTACTGAAATTGGCGGGACATATACTGAACAGTCACGTGTAGGGGCATTGCCTAAGGGTATTGGTTTCGTGCAATCATGTATTTTAACCTCAACGGAGTTCACTGTTCTGGAGCCAAACCAGGGCACAACTGTTACCAAAGCTTCAACCAGCAAAGATGCCAGGTGTGGTTGTTTTGTGCATGTTGGACTTGTGGAATTAACCGAACAATTAGTTTGTACCAGAGCTAACTGGAATCTGTATTCAAAAGCTAGGTTAATGTATTTCTTCACATATATTAGTTTTAAAAACATCAATCGTTTGAAACCGTCAGGCAGATAATTTGTATTTACTGTCTCAACAATGAGAGAGACCAGACCCTTGTACTGTAACGGTTTATCAGAGTCTGTTGGGTATGACGGAGTATAGCAGTCCTCAGCCTCATCGCTAATCCTAGAGTAAATTTCGTTCCAGTTGATTAATTTATAGTCTGCTCTTGCAAACGGGATTGGGCTAAACATGGGAGAATGCATGGATTCTGGCATATTTTGGCATAGCCAACAGTTGCTAATATTACGTTCATGGGCGTAGTCTAACATTAAGTTTACTGCAGAATTAGTTTTAGTTTGTTTAAAAGGAGCGATTAAGGCCTTTTTTGAAGAATCTACCTCACCTCCTGAGTGTTTACTTGGAGTGGATGGAACATTTGTTTTTTTCTCTGGTTCAGACAGGTCGCACACAGCAGCACCTGGGTCGGAAACCTGGTAAGCTGGTTCCCTATCTCTACATGTTACTTCATCCCTTATCATTGCCTTATACTGCTCTCTAGTGCAACACCACAGTTCTGGGGGCATGTTTTCAATGATGTCGAGTGCCACTCTCACCTCTCCCGACGCCACTCCGTCCGTACGGTACTGGTCCATTGGATATAAGTCCCATGTTGACCCATCTGAGGGCACATAATATACAATAATACAGTTAGATGAATCACATATTGAAGCTGGACAGTTAAAAGAAATAGTCTTTGATTTGTGATCAGGGAGGGAGACAATCCTCCTGATTCTTCCTCCTTTTCTTTTTCGTTGTGTCTCTCGCACCATACTGAGTGTCTGTGTGGTGATTGGATACAACCTGTCCTTGTCGCTAGGCACTGATTTGCCCGTTGGTGTCGTTTTGCCCTCAGGGTCTGGGCCCTGAGTGGTCAAGTCGTCTGCGCTCGTAGATAAGAGCACCTTATTTTCTTCCTCAGACGGGCGAGGTCCCTCGCCACCTGTCGTTGGGATTTCCACAGCTCCATCTAGCAGGGTGACCTTGGCCAGGTACAGAAAACCCAGCATGACGATGATGATGACTGCCTTCACACGCCAGCATCCGGTAGAGGGGAGAGACGACATCTTGTAGCGTGAATCCACTCCGGTCTCCCTTGTACCCTCAGCGCTGTTCTGGTCACTATTAACACCTGGAAAGGACCTTTCCACCTGGGAGACAGAGCATCTTTTTCAAGAGATTTGATTAGTACATTATCACCAATCTGAAATGGGTGGGTGGGCTCCTCTCCCGGCTGGGGAAGCCTGTCAGCCACCTGCCTGTGAAACTTTCTCAACATGTCAGTTAGATATTTGACATAGTTAGTCATGTAATCCTCTGTCCACAAAAGAGTGAGTTTGTGGGGTGTTACTGGGGGGCTAGATCCTGCGAACATTACCCTTCCCATCAATACCTCGTGTGGGCTAAGCCCTGTCATTGCATTTGGTGAACTTCTGATGGAGCACAGAACTAGCGGCAGTGCGTCTACCCATTTTAGTCCTGTGGTCAACATTGTTTTAGTGAGTTTCTCCTTTATAGTCAAGTTCATTCTCTCAACCTGGCCTGAGCTCTGTGGGTGATAGGGAACATGCAATTGCCATTTGAACCCTAACACTGTAGGTAGACTCTGGGTTATCTTAGAAACGAATGCTGGACCTCTGTCACTGTTAATCCCTGTGGGCACACCAAATCTAGGAATAACATCTTTGAGAAGACACTTTACAACTGTTCTAGCGTCTTCTTTTCTGGTAGGGTAGGCCTCTACCCATTTGTAGAACTGGCACACTATTACCAAAAGATATTTGAATCCTTGGCATGGTGGCATATGTGAAAAGTCAATTTGCATATTTACAAAGGGCCCCGAGGGGGGCGGTAAGTGTTCATGCTGAATTTGACCACTTCTTCTTCTTGTCTGCTGGCATATCATACATCTGTCTACAAGGGTCTGTGTAGCTAGTGTAATGCCTGGAGCAAACCATTGGGACTTTATAATCCCATTCATCCCTCCTTTTCCTACATGTGATTTGCCATGTGCAACATGTGCCAAAACATGGAGGAACGAACGTGGACAGACCATCCGTCCGTCTGGGTGGAGCCACAAGCTGGACTCAGCGTCAAGTGTACAACCTCGTCTTAGCCATAAATCTGTCTCCCTAACATCAGCGCGGGCTTGCATGTCCGCGACATCATTAAAGGAAGGCAAAGAAATGGGTTCTGCGGGTTGTGTCAAGGGGCATTGGAGCACCATAGAAGAGGAGGAAACTGCTGCTTGTTTAGCCGCGGTGTCGGCTAACGCATTTCCACGCGAAATAGGATCATCAGAATTTGTGTGAGCAGCGCACTTAACCACTGCTAGCTGTGTAGGGAGCATGATAGCGTCTAATAGCTGAGCTACTAACGCATGATGTTGAATAGGCTTACCGGCCGATGTTAAGAAACCGCGCATTTTCCACAAGACACCAAAATCATGGCACACACCAAATGCATACCTGGAGTCTGTGAAAATGGTTGCAACTCTATCTTTAGCCAAAATACACGCCCTCAGCAGAGCATACAACTCTGCAGCCTGAGCCGACGTGCCATTTGGCAAGGCCCGGCTTTCTAAAACTTCCCAGTCATTCACAACAGCATAGCCTGCTAAGTGTACTGTGTCAGACGGCCTGCTCGCAGACCCGTCGGTGTATAGAATCATATCTGAATTAGGGATAGGAGTTTGCAACATATCAGTTCTGGGGGAAGAAGATATGTCAATCGTTGTGACACAGTCATGTGTGATTTCAAAATCTGGAATCGGTACCAGCGTAGCTGGGTTTAGAGGGGGAGAGCGTTTAAGTGTGATGTGTGGGCTTGAAAGAATTATTGCTTCATAACCAGAGCGCCTTGCTGCTGTCATATGCTGAGTAGCAGAGGTGTTCAGAATATGTAAAACTGCATGTGGAGCATGTACTACACAGTCACTGGCCAGTACAATGGGAGAGGATTGCTTGATAACAATTGCAACTGCGGCCACTGCTCGCAGACATGACGGCATACCGAGTACCACAGGGGAGAGTCGAGATGAGTAGTATGCAACAGGCCGGAAATTAGAGCCATGCTTCTGCACCAAGATGCCCGTTGCGAAGCCCCCCTTCTCATGGACATGCAGGTGAAACGGCTGATGGTAATCAGGGAGCCCCAGGGCCGGAGCTGATGTCAGGGCTCGCTTTAAGTCCTGAAAGGCTGTGTGCATGTCCTCAGACCATTGAACAATGTTAGGAGCAGCCTGCAGAGTGGCAGCACGCAAGACCGAGTCCATTGCAGCGTACTCGCATATCCAGTGTCTGCAATAGTTAGCCATGCCCAAAAAAGACAGCATGTCTTTCTTTGTGCGGGGTGGTGCCACTTTGTTCAAAAGGCAAATCCTTGCTGGCGAGAGGAGTCGGTGTCCATCCCTCAGAATGTGACCCAGGTATGTGACCTCAGTCTGGCAGTACTGCAACTTAGCCAGGGATGCTCTGTGTCCGCATTCAGAAAGTCTTTTCATGAGCAGAATGGAGTCGATGCGACATGCGTCCATGTTGGGAGAAGCCAGCAAGAGATCATCGGCATACTGAAGCAAGGTACTACCTCCTGTAAGGACCAAAGTGTCCAGATCTCTCTTAACCGCTGCTGCGTACACCGTAGGCGACTCGACGTACCCCTGTGGGAGGCGCGTGTATGTGATTTGTTTACCTTTAAAAGTAAATGCAAACAGATACTGGCTGTCTGGATGCAGAGGAACAGAGAAAAATGCTGAACACAAATCAATTACTGTGTAAAATTTTGAATCTGACGGCAAGGATGCAAGAATTGAATTAGTGTCAAGCACTATGGGAGCTGTCGGAATGACAATAGCGTTAATAGCTTGCACATCTTGGACAAAACGCCACTCATCAGGGCGATTGTGCTTGGGAATTGGCAATATGGGAGTATTACAAGGACTACTTGTATATCTTAATACACCTTGATCGAGCAGAGACTGGATGACTCCTTCAATCCCCAAAATGGCTCTATGGGGTAAATTGTACTGTCTGATAGCTGGCAATCTGGCATTGGCTTTAAGTGTGACTCTGTGTGGAGGGGCTGAGCAAACAAACCCCACATGATTTTTGTGTTTAGCCCATAATGTGGCCGGAACCTCAGAAAAATCTGAAGGTGGTCCGTATTGTGTGGATCCGGGTGGCTGTAGATGAAGGAATGTGCTTTGAGGGAGAGAAGGTTGCTCAGAGAGACGCAGCATGTAATGCTCCTCCCCTAGGTTAATCAGATCGTGTGTGTGTGTGTGAGAAGCCTTTGTAGCTCTCAGCAGAGCATGGCAGTGAGCTGCCATGACCCCCACTCCTTCAGGGTCACTTCCTGAAGTGACCCCTATTGCGAGGTGAGGAATCGTGTCTGCAGCATAAAGAGCCTCTTGTTTGGTTGTGAGCCTTAGGGGCAATGCGCAACCCTGGGGTCCAATAAACATAAAGTTTTCACATTCCAACTGATCTGAGCTGTTGCAAAAACCTCTTACTGATAGTTTATAGTCGTCTGATGGGTTAAAAGCAGCTGTGCAGTGACAATTCAATACAGGCCTCATAAGGGACATTAAAGAGGCACACGCAGGGGAAATGCTAGCAATTTTCTGAATTCCTGTTGTTGAAAAAACAGAAATCATGTTGAAATCTGGAAATGACCAACAATAAAGGTTGTCCTGAGATGATTGAATGAATTGGACAGCTTGATAGACTTTGCTGTCAGGAATAGTCAAAAACAATCCATCTGGAGTGCAATGTATTGTTGCTTGTAATTTACAAAGCAAATCTCTGCCCATTAGATTAATAGGACTTCCATCTGAAATAATGAAAGAGTGTTGGACATGTGATCCTTCAATTGAAATATCAGTTTTCTCTGAAACGGGCTCGGACATAGGGATGCCAGAAACTCCCATTGTTGTAACAAAATTATTGGTTGGTTCACACACTTTTTCTTTCGTACGCACAGCTGATAATGTTGCTCCACTGTCAATCAAAATGTCTACCGCTTTACCACTGAAATCAACGGGCATAATCGGATCTTCACGCGGGCTATTGGAAAGGCGAATTGTTGCTGCTTGAATGGGGAAATGCTGTGAATTTGACCCTATTTCTTCTTCTTGGCACCTCTATCGTCTATTAAATTGACTTTGCTGACCGTTTTGCCCCTGTTGAGCCTGCCTGACATCTTGACTGGTCAGGGGAGGGGGGGGCAGTAATGCAGGGTGTTGGCGAGGGGGCTGGGGAAGAGCAGGCAAAGGTTGTGCGTCCTGCTGTGGTTGCCAGCGCCGTCCGCATTGTCCTGCCCAGTGATCTGTTGCGCCACAGACGTGACACGGCGTCAACTTTCTGGGATTTCTATTCTGCTGCTGTCTCTGATTTTGATACTGCTGTGTGCGATGTTGTCCCTGAAACTGCTGCGAGTTATCCGCACTCTGATAAGCCTGTGTATTTGGAGGCAACTTTTGCGCAATTCTGGGGGTCAGAAATATCTGATTTTTGTACAACGCGCGTATTACTGCGAGGGTTGATTTCCATGTTTTAATTTGCCAATCCGGGGTAGCCATCATATACGCCTGAGCTGTTTCAGGGATTAAATTATGCAACAAAGTCTGTATGGCGAACAAATCATTGCCCTCTCTTTTAATGCCCGCATTATGATCCCAGGCTGTCATAAAGCGCTGGAGAAAGTCTGGGACTATTTCTGTTGGGTTCTGTACGCAAGCCGTCACCAGTGAAAAATCTGTGTGCGTTTTGGCGCATGCTTTGATTGCAATAGCGGCCATCGTTTCGATCCACATATCCCGTGTTTGTGTCTCAGGCCAGTCACCCGCAGGCGTACAGGCAGGGAATTTGAATTCCTCTTTACACGTCGACCAATCTGCTTTATATGTTAGGATTATCAGCTGTTTAACATCATGAACCAAACAGTTATAAACTGAGCAGACATTGGTCAACCACGACAGATACTCATCTGGGCTTTTAGTCGGACTTGGAGCGTGATTTGTGACATCCATCACCTCAGCGGGTGTCCAAGGCTTATAAACTGGAACATCTCCTATCAGTATTTTCGGTGCTGTCATAGCTCCAGTAGAATTATTATCCTGAGATGTTTGCAGTCTTGTGATAATTCTATGAGGAACATAGTTCTTAAAACTGGTGCCGTACGGCGTGTTTGGAGCGTGTAACATTTTCGTTGCGGAGCCAGAGGCCGGCGTGTGTAATGGGCTGCTCTCTGGCGTTTCCTCTTCACTGTCCGCTGCACTGTGTTCCTGCTGCTCCCTTTCTCTATACTGTCCTTCCTGATATGTCAAACGATTTTTATTCATGATAGCTGCAGCTGACATTAATAAATCGTCCTCGGAGTTTCTTGCCCCGGAATTTGAGAGTCCTATCGCGGGAATCATTTGTGTGCAGAGAGACACAGCCTGCTTCCCCTCCAGCAGCCCCGTGTCCGTTAAAATGGAAATTAATTGAGCTGTACTGGGAGATTTGCCTTGTCTTTTCAGCCAATCGTACATGACTGATTTCGCAATGGCTGTGACGTCTTTTCCGTGTCTTTGTTTAATTCTGGACATGTTTTCTGATTTAACATCAAAAGCAGCCTCTAGGCTAAGCAAATGACAAGTAGCTGCGCATTTAGAAACTCGTTCAATCAAAGCTTTGAGTTCAATGGAGCCTCGCTCGGTGCCAACTGACTTTTCATTTTTCCGCTCATCATAACCTCTTTTTTCTGCAATAGTCATCCAAGCTTTAACGCAGTCCTTCATGTACGTTGCATCCCAGGAGCAATTCGCCTCCTGTTCAATTAATTTGAACGCTTGCCACAGTACCATCATGTCAAAAGTGCCCGTTAACGGCCAATCAAACAGAATCTGTCCTTTTTGACTATTCTGTTGCGAGTGCTCACAAAGTAACGATGTGAACGGCATAACTTTAGTCCAATCCAAGCTTCTTCCGACAATTCCTGACGGCATATTAGGGGAAAACATGTGCGTGTAGTGGCTGTCTGTAATAGGATTCTTTGTAAGTGTCTTGGTGCGTGAAATATTGTCCCGCTTACCAACGGACCCGTTTGCGGAGACAGTATTACCCATGTTTAACGGTTAGTACAATAAAACAAACACTGCAATTAGACAAACAAACATAAAAACTCTCAACAACTCAGCCCGACAAAAACTCTTCCAGCCTATTTTAATCCGAATTAGGGAGACTTTCAGAGGGGCCACTAATTATGAGCCCTCTATCCTCATAATTCTCGTGTATCTGCAAACACAGCCAAATTCAGCAATTCATACAACATTCTCAAACCACACATTGGGCACTTTCTTTAGTTCAAAAGCGTAAATAATTGCGGATAATGCTGTATGCTCCTTTTTTCTGCATGCAGCTCTCCCCAGGGGGCGGAGAATCGGCACCTCAGCAGAAATGCTATTTATCCTCTGAAAGCTCCTAAATTCGGCGATTTGTTTAAATACAAATCTTGCGACATTGCTCTAATTCAGAAAATCCACTTTGCTGGTGCATCTCTCAAAAGTTTCTCTGAATATTTGTTGTGTGTAATTGCCTGGTGAGTTAATTCCAAGAAGCACACACAGAGGAGATCGATGAAATTCGATATTCCTAGGTTATCATTAGCCCCAAATATTCTCATAGTTTTCACATAAGCCGTGTTTGCTCGTAGACACCTGTCCCAGCAACAAACACGGGGAAATCGGCCAGGACAATATCCCCTTGACACCGATTCCCGAGGTTATAGATTAGCCTCCAGATGTAAATGAGTAGAGAAACCCAAAAAAAATGCAGCAGCTCAGTTCTCTCAGGTAATTTTAATACACCGTTGATCTCAAACGCTGGCGAGTCAATCTCAAAGTAGAAATGTACTCACCAATGTCTGAAAGATCTGAAGGTGCCTGTCCGTGACGCCAATATGTGAGAGAGATTTTCTTTTCAGCAATGTAGATGGAAGGAATGGAGGCTGGAGTCCGCTTTATATCAAACACTGAGTTTAATGAGAGCCAACGGCCGTGAGTGAGCTCAGAGCGTTTACACAACATGCCATGAGAAAACCCTCCAACTCACTAAAGCATTACACAGAAAACACAGACGATCTACCGGAGAATCCGGGAGGGGCCTCTATTTCGCGCGTCTTCTGATCGATAATTACAAACACATGGATTAAGAGACAAAGACAGTCTGTTAAAGTCCTCTGGCAGTTAGTCACAGTCCCCCAACAGGAAAGCGGAACCTTTAACCCTTTAACCTTTAAACTCTTAAACCCCTGCTCTAAGTTATAGCAGACCTATGTGAAACACAAAATGCTTTTTGGTACAAACACATAAACAAAAATATTTCCTTCACATTCAGTAGTGTGTGTGTGAGGTGTTCAGTAGTGAACGTGAGAGTATTTCAGTAGTGTGTGTGCAAGGCCAGATGTTTTCAGTAGTGTGTGCGCGAGGTGAGTTTGAATTTTGGCCTACACGGCACCTTATAAACTGTGACACATAACAACATAGGAATCAGCATTTTGTAAATACACAAGTCGTTTAAACTTTAGAGGAATAGGAAACACAATTCAATTGCCTTCTCTGAGACAAAATAAAGGGGGATATCCTTCCTTTGCCCACCTGCAGAACCCAACCAGCCCACGGTCATGACCTGGCACCAAATTCTTCCTGTTTACTTATTTTAACAGGGGATGGTATATCTGCAAAAATAAATAGACACAAACAGTACAGATGCAGGGTGTTGAGAGCTTCATAGTATGAAGTAAATACTTAAAACTAAAGTTAATTATAAATCATATATGATCAATCATATTCTTTTATGAACTCATAATGAGAATGCTTCTTGATGGTTTTTGAGTATGCTTACAATTTTAGTTGGTGCTGTTTGATAACTTTGCGTTTTAAAAAGAGGGTGTTGAGAGCTTCATAATATGTTGAATACTTAAAACGAAAGTTAGTTATAATCAAATATAATCAATTATATTCTTGTATAACCCACAATGAAAATGCTTCATATTTTAGGTTTTTCTATATTTACAGCATAAACAAAGTGGTTTGTTTAGTTGAGTGTAAGACCTATGATGATTTATGCCCTACTCTCTGCTGTGAGAGTAGGCCTGTTCTTTCCTCTCCTCTCACAGCAGGGAGGGGGGCTCCGGACTTAAGGAGAAACACATTGAGGCCTCAAAAGGGTGGTTATGTCATAGCCATAGAATATGTCTAGTCATGTTTTGTTTTACACAAACTTGGGAAGGTGTGTGTTGGAGTCTACCGGACCAGGTCCGTCCTCCGCGCAGATCGTTTGGATATGGCCAGAGCGGGGTCGCCGTCCGGATCCGCCGATGACCTTTCTTAGTTCTGAGGGAAAAGGAATTGTGTCCTAGACACTATTCTCTGTTAGCTGTACAAAACTAGACGTTGCACTCCAATGGATTGTTTCTTCAAATAAGCACTTTATTACACAGTTCAACAAAGATATATCAATCCATACTATACCACAAAACGCCAGCGCCTTGGACTCCTTCTTGAGTTCCCACCGTGACAAGCTCGTCAGTGTGAGATCCCAGTTGAAGTGAGTCCAGAGTACTGAATACATCCTGCTTATATACTGTTCCTAGCGGAGCCCCCACCTTTGCAGCTCTCTTGTGGTTTAATCTGCCTTTGCTGACCCTAGCAACTCTTAGGTTAGCCTTCGGCGCGCTTTTGTTTACTTCCTTATTTGCTTTCACTCACAAGACTGCCCTTGTGAACTGTTGCGCCTGCTTGGTGGGTGATTTAGTGATGAGTTCTGCAACCTTTTGGCTTATCAGTTTGGACATAACAGGATGCCTCTGTTCTTAATCTGGTTGACCCCGCGTTTTGTACCACACAGTATTGACACCGTATATTTCCACTGAGGCTGCTCAGCAGTTGGACTTTAACACAGTACTGTACTTTTCCACTCAGACAGCTCAATGTCTTTTACATGATAGGCCCACTATTTCTTTTATTCACTGCCACATTTGCCTTATTTTTATCCTTCATGTGTCTTATGCCAGAGCCAATAGAATATGTTGGTTGGGTATAGAGGAGGTGTTTGTGGGTTTTCTATGGGCATAGATATGTCTCATAATTATTTGTGTGAACATAAAAGTAATTTGTGTGTAAATATGTGATTTGTAAATGTAAAACAACATCTACAAATGCATTTAAAAGATTTGCAAACTCACAAATACATTTGCAAGTGTAAAACGGATCTGCAAATACGCTAAATATGTTCACAAATAAAAAAAAGATCTGTGAATATCTCTTTAACATTTACAACTTTCGATCAGGCATTTCTGAATCCATTTTGTATTTGTGGACCAAAAATGCGCTTGCGGATCTCAACTCTCTGTTCACGGATCTCAAATCTCTGTTCGCGGATCGTCTTTTTACATACACGGAATTTTGAGACATATTTTCCGCCGGTCTCGGCTAAAATCTACTCGTGTCACTCGGTTATTTTCGGAAACAACGTGATGGCCTGCTGATGACTACATTTCCGCATGATTTCAAAGTAAGAGCATGATGGTTTGTTTAATGCTCTGTTTTTGTATTATAATGAACAGCGGAACGTTAGATGCATTCTTCCTCACCATCACCCTCATCATCAATTAATCAATCAATCAATCAATGTTTATTTATATAGCCCAATATCACAAATGTTACATTTGTCTCAGTGGTCTTCACAGTGTGTACAGAATATCAGTATGACAATACGACACCCTCTGTCCTTAGACCCTCACATCGTACAAGGAAAAACTTCCAAAGAAAACCCAGTTTAAAGGGAAAAATGGGAGAAACCTCAGGGAGAGCAACAGAGGAGGGATCCCTCTCCCAGGACGGACAGACGTGCAATAGATGCCGTGTGTAAATTGAAAAGATAATACATTTGCAACATAGGTAGTCCAAATGTTTGGAAATGCATGTGTGTATAATCATCATGTTATAGTGATACAGTTAGTTTGTGTTATTGGTTCAATATAGCATATCTCGAGCACTTTCGTTGATGTTGAAGTGCAGGCGATACGCCACTTTCGGGTCCCGGGGGAGCAGCTGGCAGCGAAGCAGCCCAGATAAAACTCTTTCTTCATTGTTTGTTGTGTATTCAGTCAAGCGGGTCAAAGTTACAAAGCACTTCACATCTTATTAATCGGCCTAATTTTACTTTACCAGTGCAGTAATAAAGTAATCTGTAGAAAAGCACCGTATTTAGGTCAGCCTTCATAGTAAGGCTACATTACATGTTATAATATTCATCGTGTCCTTTCTACTGATATATTCCTGTCTATTGCTTTCATTTGTATTTAATGTTATTGTGTTTATACTTGTTTCCACACATTTCACAATTTGGGATGAATGAAGTATCTATCTATATATGATATCCAATCCAACTATCTATATCTGTCTGTCTATCTGTCTGCCTATACCTACCTACGTACCTACCTACCAACTAGTTGTTTTGGTTGGAAAGGTTTAGTCATTGTATTGCTCTTTAGCAGCACCTGCAGAGTACAGGACTTTACATTGTAAATATTATATCAATCCATTGGTTTCTAGCATATATAATTTGCAAGTGTTTAAAACAAATGTGGGATACTGATTTCATAAAAAGAAAGACATTCATGATTGTCATATTTTATTATGTAGGATACAGGACTGGAATTATTCTTACTTTTTACTCCACTTCATTTATGCAACAACTTTATTTCATTGTATGATTAGATTGTTTTGCTTGTATCATCCTTTGCAAATACATAGTCACAATGCTGGAAACGGGGCTGTTTCTCTGAGAGACGTAGATAACCACTTATGAGAATATAATGCATTGGTGTATATTAAACTAGCCAACAGTCTACAAAGCACTACAAAAGTGTGTCAATATTAACCATAAACATTTACATTAGTGAAATGACACATCAATCAATGTTTATTTTTATTTATAACAATCTAATCATACAATGAAATAAAGTTGTTGCATAAATGAAGTGGAGTAAAAAGTAAGAATAATTCCAGTCCTGTATCCTACATAATAAAATATGACAATCATGAATGTCTTTCTTTTTATGAAATCAGTATCCCACATTTGTTTTAAACACTTGCAAATGATATATGCTAGAAACCAATGTATTGATATACTATTTACAATGTAAAGTCCTGTACTCTGCAGGTCCTGGTAAAGAGCAATACAATGACAAAACCTTTCCAAACAAAACAACTAGTTGGTAGGTAGGTACGTAGGTAGGCAGACAGATAGATAGACGGACAGATAGATAGATGGATATCATATATAGATAGATACTTCATTCATCCCAAATTGTGAAATGTGTGGAAACAAGTATAAACACAATAACATTAAATACAAATGAAAGCAATAGACAGGAATATATCAGTAGAAAGGACACAATGAATATTATAACGGCCTTACTATGAAGGCTGACCTAAATACGGTGCTTTTCTACAGATTACTTTATTACTGCACTGGTAAAGTAAAATTAGGCCGATTAATAAGATGTGAAGTGCTTTGTAACTTTGACCCGCTTGACTGAATACACAACAAACAATGAAGAAAGAGTTTTATCTGGGCTGCTTCGCTGCCAGCTGCTCCCCCGGGACCCGAAAGTGGCGTATCGCCTGCACTTCAACATCAACGAAGGTGCTCCAGATATGCTATATTGAACCAATAACACAAACTAACTGTATCACTATAACATGATGATGAGGGTGATGAAGAATGCATCTAACGTTCCGCTGTTCATTATAATACAAAAACAGAGCATTAAACAAACCATCATGCTCTTACTTTGAAATCATGCGGAAATGTAGTCATCAGCAGGCCATCACGTGGTTTCCGAAAATAACCGAGTGACACGAGTAGATTTTAGCCGAGACCGGCGGAAAATATGTCTCAAAATTCCGTGTGTGTAAAAAGACGATCCGCGAACAGAGATTTGAGATCCGTGAACAGAGATTTGAGATCCGCAAGCGCATTTTTGGTCCACAAATACAAAATGGATTCAGAAATGCCTGATCGAAAGTTGTAAATGTTAAAGAGATATTCACAGATCTTTTTTTTATTTGTAAACATATTTAGCCTATTTGCAGATCCGTTTTACACTTGCAAATGTATTTGTGAGTTTGCAAATCTTTTAAATGCATTTGTGGATGTTGTTTTACATTTACAAATCACATATTTACACACAAATTATTTTTATGTTCACACAAATAATTATGAGACATATCTATGCCCATAGTTTTCTATCCGGTTTTTTGAGCATAAAAAGACTGGCTTTTTTGGATTTCGGGGGGAGAGAGGGGGAAACCCCTGGTATACTCTCTCCCGGTAAGCTCTGGCCCTCAGAGCTGGGTTAGATGGCTCTCGGTAAGATATACCTGGAAGATGTTGTTAGAACGTACAGGATACATATAACTAATGGTTAGATATACCCGGAAGGCGTACGCACGGGAATAAAATGAATATGAATTAAGGTTTTAGATAAAAAATATAACCCCAGCATGATATGTTTTGTATGATTATAATGTGTTAAAAGGTAAAGACTCTGTATTAGTTTGGACCTATTTTTCTTCAAATAAACTGATCTCACCTTTTGGATTGGGACAATAAAGGGGAAAATGTGGAGAGGGGTCTGCCTGCAGACCTCCACTCTCAGGACAGTTCCGGTGCAGACCTCCACTCTCAGGACACCTCCACTGTCAGTACAGGAAGTGCACGCTAAGAATTCCAAAATAAAATCACCACTATCAGTACAGTGCCACTTTCCAAATAGGAAATGCACGCAAATACAAAATAAAATCGGATCGTGACGGATCGTGACCTTTATATATACAGTCTTCGTGACACTTAATATAATACATATGTATATATATATATATATATATACGGACATCTTGTATTGTAGTTACTATCAGTACAGCCGCAGCGCCACTTTCAGAACAGGAAATGCACGCAAATACAAAATAAAATCGTACTGACACTTATTATATACATAAAGTATATAGATATATATAAAATAGGGACACCTTGTATTGTTTACTCTCAGTACAGCACCACTTTCCGAACAGGAAATGCCCGCTAATACAACATAAAATAGCACTGACACTTATTATCTATATATATATATATATATAGATATATATTTATTTATATATATAAATACGACATCTTGTATTTTAGTTACACCCGCTAGACAACAGTGGAAGGTTCAAGAAACAACCGTGTTTGCCGGGTGCACCGCGGCGGAGGTGGAGAGGTTCCAGCTGGGAACCTCCACCCCGCTGCGGGACCCGTGGGACCCCTGGACGGTGCGTCTTGGTCACGCTTCATATCGGCCGGCGCGGAGGCCCTCCGACAGTGGGTCGCGATCAGTGAGAGGAGAGGAGAAAAATGCAACAACAATTGTCAAAATCCGTTAATATATGGATGAGTGTGGGGGGGGGGGCTGGACACAGGCCGTGGGGCCAATGTCCCCGGTAGAAACCGGGTGAAATAACCTAAAAAATAATAAAACCGGGGAAAAGTGGAAAAAAGTGTCCGAAAATAGGCACTCGTGAGGAGGGCAGAGTCCCCTGTCAACTCCCGTTACATTCCTCCATGGTGTCATTTGAGCAAAACACTTTTACGAGAACCAGGCTGGGGGGGGGGTCAAAAGGGCTTGACCAAGGCTGACCCAAAGTGCACGGTGGTCGGACTCATCACCTCGGTGAACTTCCATCAAACGAGTCCTTCGGTGGGCGGGTAAAAAAACGCATCAGAATCGTCACTTCCTGTACTGACAGTGGAGGTGTCCTGAGAGTGGAGGTCTGCACCGGAACTGTCCTGAGAGTGGAGGTCTGCAGGCAGGCTCCCATGAAAATGTGTGCTCTCCTCTCCTGCTTCAAAGGTAAGACTGCACCCTGCCACACACACTTAGGTAGGAACACACCTCATTTACTGATATCAAAATCCTTCGGGATCGCTTAAACAGATTAAAAAGAGTTGTCTGAATTGAAACAGCAGTTAATTGAACCTGGTTCTTCGGGGAGTTAATAGAGGTGAGATCTTGCTGACGTTTGGTGGATCTGAGCCAAGCAGTAAACTTACATAGACTCAGTAACTTCGGTCAGGTCAGTTAGTAGGTCAGAGTAATTTACCGGAATAAATTATCAGGACCTCACCTATACTCTAAACAAGGGGTACTGACATAATGTCCCACGATACTACAGTTATATGAGCAGGACCTACACATATTTTAAAGAAGACAAAAGAAAGAACCATAGAACCATATGATGTTCTCCACGTTATGGAGAGGAGACCATGAACATGTCTACATACATTAATATTGTATTTCTATACACCTTTTTTCTCTTAGCTTGAAGACCATGTCTTCAATGCAAGACGCCATCTTGTACAAAATACGAAGAAGATGGATTGCCCTGCCCAGATAACTGTCAGTCAGGTCATGAAATGTCCTGGTTTCAAGGTACAGCACAAGCACAGCACACGTGCGTTCATGCTACAATTGCTCTCGTGTCATGATCCCAATGGCCATGTCATTGTTATGTTCCCCAGATTGCAGAGAACAGTAAAGCAAAGAGGAGGGAGCTCTCCGCAGCACTAAAGGCTGTAGTTGCAGCTGGTCCTTCAACAGTTGAAGTAGTCATGGAATACCACACATGCTTCACCCCAGAAAGTGACCATCAAAACCATGTTGGAGAGGTAACCATGCAACATCTATTCCTTTAGCTGCTGGAAGAAACAAGATGCAAGGTACAATTTGTGCTGTACAAAGAGGACTTTAGACAGCTTTAAACATCTATAATGACCCTGTTCAACGTCATGTATGTACAGGAAGCTGAGCTGCGTGAACCGATGGATTCCAGAGCTGCACAACAAAGAGTGAAGCTCACCTTGGCTGGTCCCAGAAAGCTCAGTGAGATTAGACGTCACCTGTTCCATCCATCCATCCATCTTCTCCCGCTTATCCGTGGTCGGGTCGCGGGGGTAGCAGTTCCAGCAGAGAGCCCCAAACTTTCTTTTCCCTGGCGACATCAACCAGGTCTGACTGGGGGAACCCAAGGCGCTCCCAGGCCAGCGAAGAGATATAGTCCCTCCACCTGGTCCTAGGTCTACCCCTTGGTCTCTTCCCAGCTGGACGTGCCTGGAACACCTCCCTAGGGAGGCGCCCAGGTGGCATCCTAACTAGGTGCCCGAACCACCTCAACTGGCTTCTTTCGACGCGAAGGAGGAGCGGCTCAACTCCGAGTCCCTCCCTGATGACCGAACTTCTCACCTTATCCCTAAGGGAGACACCAGCCACCCGGCGGAGGAAACCCATCTCGGCCGCTTGTATCCGTGATCTCGTTCTTTCGGTCATGACCCATCCTTCATGACCATAGGTGAGGGTAGGAACGAAAATGGCCCGGTAGACAGAGAGCTTTGCCTTCTGGCTCAGCTCCCTTTGCATCACAACGGTGCGGTAAAGCGACTGCAGTACCGCTCCCGCTGCTCCGATTCTCCGGCCCATCTCACGCTCCATTGTTCCCTCACTCGAGAACAAGACCCCGAGATACTTGAACTCCTTCACTTGGGGTAAGGACTCATTCCCTACTTGGAGTGGACAGTCCATCGGTTTCCTGCTGAGAACCATGGCCTCAGATTTGAAGGTGCTGATCCTCATCCCAGCCGCTTCACACTCGGTTGCGAACCGATCCAGTGAGTGCTGAAGGTCGCAGACCGATGAAGCCATCAGAACCACATCATCTGCAAAAAGCAGTGGTGCAATCCTTAGTCCACCGAACCGCAGACCCCCTCCCCCACGACTACGCCTCGAAATCCGATCCATGTATATTACCTCTCTGAAGAACCAGCACCTTACCGTGGTAGAGAGGTTTGTGTGCCCTGATGAACCTGGGGGCTGTGTTGTCTGGAACCTTGTGTTCCTGGTAGGGTCTCCCATGGCAAATTGGTCTCAGGCAAGGGGCCAGACTAAGATTGGTTCAAAAGACCTCATGAAAGGAAAAACAAGAAGTGAGGATACCCGGCCCGGAGGAAGCCCGGGGTCCCTTTCTGGAGCCAGGCCCAGAAGGAGGACTCGTCGGCGAGCATCTGGTGGCCCGGGCTTGCCACGGAGCCCGGCCGGGCCCAGCCCGAAAAGGCAACGTGGGCAACACCTCCGCTTCTCCCTCCCGCGGGCCCACACCCTACGGGAAACAACGATGGGGTCGGGTGCGCTGCCAGAAGGGTGGCAGTGAAAGCGGAGGGTCTCGACGGACCAGACCCGGGCGGCAGAAGCTGGCTTTGGGGACGTGGAACGTCACCTCTCTGGGGGGGAAGGAGCCGGAGCTTGTGCGGGAGGTGGAGCGGTACCAGTTGGATCTGGTTGGGCTCACCTCTACGCACAGCGTCGGCTCTGGAACCTTACTTCTGGATAGGGGTTGGACTCTATTCTTCTCCGGAGTTGCTCAAGGTGTGAGGCGCCGGGCGGGTGTGGGGATACTCACAAGTCCCCGGTTAGGTGCTTCGTTGTTGGAGTTTACCCCAGTGGACGAGAGGGTCGCCTCCCTACGCCTGCGGGTTATGGGGGGGAAAACTCTGAATGTTGTGTGTGCTTATGCACCCAACAGCAGTTCAGAGTATACGGCCTTCTTGGAGACCCTGGAAAGAGTCCTGTATGGGGCTCCTGAAGGGGACTCTTTAATCTTGCTGGGAGACTTCAACGCACATGTGGGCAATGATGGAGACACTTGGAGGGGCGTGATTGGGAGGAACGGCCCCCCTGATCTGAACCGGAGTGGTGGTTTGTTACTGGACTTCTGTGCTAGTCATGGATTGGCCATAACAAACACCATGTTCGAACATAAGGATGCTCATAAGTAGGGGTGTAACGGTATCCGTATTCGTCCCGTACCGTCACGGTTCGGACGTCACGGTTCGGCACATGCAGTCACACGGCGAATACGCCTTTTTTTTTACGAGTGGGAAAAAAGTCTGTCCTTCAGGGCAGCATCCACTACACTATTTATAATCCAGGGGGCGGTATTGCGCCTAAAAGCTGTTTGCCAGCCGCCCTTAAACAACAAATGAAGAACAAGAAGAAACACAACAACAAAACAAACTAAATACAAGAAGAAGAAAAGTTAGTATGGTGAGTTCAGATAACACACAGGAGCTAGAACCCACCTGCTTCTTTTAAATCAGCTGTGTGGGAACATTTCGGGTTCCCTGTGGACTACAATAACGATGAGGTGTGCGAGTGGTGGATCGGACGAGGACGGTGTGTCGGCGTTGTTCTACAGCGGTGCGGTATGCTAATGGTAACATACGCCAAACATGCTAAATCATATCAGAAGGCATCACCCAGATTTGCCAATCACCGGAGCCCGGCAAAAGACAACAGCTGTTCAACAGCTGATCCCCGCTCTTTTTAAGAAGCCAATAGACATGAGCCGAGAGACCAAAATAAATAACGGAAGCTTTTGGCATATGTTTTTCAACGACTTTGCGCTCTTGAAACACTTTCTTATTATTTATGATGTAATATTTTCAAGACATCCTTTTTAGTTTTACAGCTTGATGAAACCTTTTTGTTTGACATCAGCCATTATAGATAATATGTCCATCTGAGTGTGTGTGGTACTGTTTATGGTTTGTTTTTAACTGTTTAATACAGTTAATTATTCAAAATGTCAGAGTTCCTTATTTTGAGACTGAAACTTGCACTACTGTTCAAAAGTAAATAACAACAAACCTGGAATTTTGCATTTGGGACTTTTTTTTTGCTTTTTCTTGTTGTACCGAACCGTGACCTCCAAACCGAGGTACGAACCGAACCGTGACTTCTGTGAACCGTTACACCCCTACTCATAAGTGTACGTGGTACCAGAGCACCCTAGGCAGAAGGTCCATGATCGATTTCGTTATCGTATCATCGGACCTGAGGCCGTATGTTTTGGACACTCGGGTAAAGAGAGGGGCGGAGTTGTCAACTGATCACCATCTGGTGGTGAGTTGGGTCGAGTGGCGGGGGAAGCCTCTGGATAGACCTGGTAAGCCCAAACGTGTAGTTCGGGTGAACTGGGAACGTCTGGAGGAGGCCCAAGTTCAGGAGGCCTTCAACTCGCACCTCCGGCAGAGCTTTTCGGGCATTCCTGTGGAGGTTGGGGACATTGAACCAGAGTGGTCGGTGTTCAAAGCCTCTATTGCCGAAGCTGCGGCGGGGAGCTGTGGTCTTAAGATCCTAGGTGCCTCAAGGGGCGGTAACCCTCGAACCTCCTGGTGGACACCGGTGGTCAGGGAAGCCGTCCGACTGAAGAAGGAGGCCTTCAGGGATTTGTTATCCCGGGGGACTCCCGAGGCAGTTGCAAGGTACCGACAGGCCCGAAGGGCAGCAGCCTCATCCGTGGCCGAGGCAAAGCAGCGGGTGTGGGAGAAGTTCGGAGAAGACATGGAGAAGGACTTTTGGGCGGCACCAAAGTTGTTCTGGAAAACTGTCCGACACCTCAGGGGGGGAAGCAGGGAACCATCCAAGCTGTGTACAGTAAGGATGGGACGTTGTTGACCTCAACTGATGGAGTGTTAGGGCGTTGGAAGGAACACTTTGAGGAACTCCTGAACCCGACAACTCCGCCCTCTATGTTAGAGGCAGAGCTGGAGTATGACGGGGGATCAACACCAATCTCCCGGGGGGAGGTCACTGAGGTCGTCAAACAACTCCACAGTGGCAAAGCCCCGGGGGCGGATGAGATCCGCCCGGAAATGCTGAAGGCTCTGGGTGTTTAGGGACTGTCATGGTTGACACGTCTCATCAACATTGCGTGGAAGTCGGAAACAGTGTGGAGTGGCAGACCGGGGTGGTGGTTCCCCTTTTTAAAAAGGGGGATCAGAGGGTGTGTGCCAATTACAGAGGCATCACACTACTCAGCCTCCCCGGGAAAGTTTACTCCAAGGTACTCGAAAGGAGGGTCAGGCCGATTGTCGAACCTCAGATTGAGGAGGAACAATGCGGATTCCGTCCTGGTCGTGGAACGACGGATCAGCTTTTTACTCTCGCAAGGATCCTGGAGGGGGCTTGGGAGTACGCTTATCCGGTCTACATGTGTTTTGTAGACTTGGAGAAGGCATATGACCGAGTTCCCAGGGAGTTACTGTGGGAGGTGCTGCGGGAGTATGGGGTGAGGGGGTCTCTACTCAGGGCCATCCAATCTCTGCACTCCCAAAGCGAGAGCTGTGTCCGGGTCCTCTGCAGTAAGTCGGACCCATTTCCGGTGAGGGTTGGCCTCCGCCAGGGCTGCGCTTTGTCACCAATCCTGTTTGTAATATACGTCACCTGTTCAATTTAGTAAATGACGAGCTGTTCCGGGGGAGCAGCCACCTCCACGAACACGTCGAAGGTTTTACCCCACAGACAAGGATATCAGGAATATCTCATCAAGAACGAAGGAGGGAATGCGTGAATCCAAAAAGGACCAGGTCAATCTGCAGGTAATACACTGAGAGTAGAATAGTATTCATAGTACTCTAGCCATGCACATTTGTGTGGGTGGTTAATGCACAACTGACAGAGTGTGTGACTTCACCAAGCATGGTCAGTTTTCTACATGATACATTGTCCTCTGAATGCAGGTGTGAGTAATATACATTGTCCTCTGAATGCAGGTGTGAGTAATATACATTGTCCTCTGAATTCAGGTGTGAGTAAGCAAAGCAAAGCAGCAGTATTTGGTTCATATGCAGGGTATGACCATTTTCCAAAATGCAACTACAACTTCAAAACAGTTTTTGCCCTGACATGACAACAAATGTTCCTAATGTTTGGGTTACGAGGCTACATGATGATAATGTCCAGTTACACTTTCATTCACAGCTTCTGACCCCAGATGGTTAGTTGATGACTGCAACATCAAGTACAGGCCAAGCAGCTACAGGAGGACGGAACCGTCACAAAGCTGCTGTTTTGTTACCAGACAGCCTGGCAGCGAAGGCTTCTCCGCCTGTATGGACGACAGATGGGCCTGCTTGACGCTACTTACCGGACGTGTCGTTACCCTGTTCCCCTCTTCTTCCTATGTGTACGTACTGCAGCATCTGATATTTAAGAAGTGTGCTACATTTGAAATGGCAGAAAGTCTTGTTGTAATTTCCAGATATTAAAAGAGGTCCCTTGAGTTTCTCTGGTAATTATCAATAGTAGCAGTTAAGTGAATACTGTTCAAACAATACTTGTGTTTGTGTTTTATATTGATTTCTCTGTTTTATCCTTTCATAAAGGTGAGGACTAAAATGACTCTAAACAAGGGCTGTTTAGAGTAAACAGGGTTTTATTGCCCTGTGGGGGAGGTGGAGGCATGCATGACAGGGTGCTATGTGGGGGAAGAGTATATTCTGCTTAAGATCTCTAGCATGTCATGTTTCAGGGAAGTCTACATATCTTGAATAGTATATGTGTGGGTTTAATTACTTTGTATTCTGTGTAACTAGAAGTTGGAGATATGAGAGATGAAATATTTGTGTTATCTTAAATATCCTTTAAGACACATCTGAGGTCTCTGGAATGTGGGGGGGGGGGGGGGGGGGGGGGGGTGTGTGTGTGGAGGCTGAGTAAACTCCACCCCTTCCTGTTTCTGTTGGTATGAAAGCCTATTCAGCTTTTTGTTCTGTCTCTCTCTTCTCGCGCCGCCCGGACCAGAAGGTCGTGGCAGCCCGTGAACAAGGGCCAGGAGTAGGCATACTCCTGACATTACGCATATGATATGATATGGCTTTGTATGGTAATGTATTGATTGTATTGCATTGTTATATTACCATTAAAATAGATTATTGTCTTAACGGATACTTATATGTTCTGGATTCCTTCCTGTATGACAACCAGCTTGTTAGGGACGCGCAGAGTATTGGAAAGCGGACCAGTTGTCCCTTAAAATCTCTATCAAATGGTGCCCCGACGTGCCTGGTAAACAAAGCTGTGGAAGAATCCGGACGACCGGAATGGGTCGGGAACAAACGCTTTCAAACATCTCAGACAATCAGCAGGGCCCTGCAAAACAAGACAAAAGGTACCAGATGCCTGTTAAGAAAATCAACTGTCTGTAATTGTATATACTACAAATTTAGGATTGTCTGTAGGCGTTTCACGGTGTTTTTAAAGTTTAAATGGAATATACAATGCATATTTTACTATGTTAGGAAAGTTATATACAACACGTGAACGTTGATCGCAAGGTAGACAGAAAGTCCGGCGTAATGTAAATAGAGCAGTTTGGCGTGGACCTCAGGTATACTTATTCCTGAGTGGCGTGGAAACGGTGCAGTTTGTGGGTTGCGAGGTTATATTCCTGCACGACAAAACCTGGAAACTCGATATTTTAGATCGGGTCGCCGTTTAAAACTGGGGTTAAATAACAGACCAAGGCTGAAAGCTAAATGCCAGAGGTCTGTTATATGTTGAATCGGGGAGAGAACGCAAACCTCACCGAAATTGTGACGGGACCGGCTCTCGTTTCCCTTTGTCTGTAAACTTAATTTGAAAAGCTAACGTGTGATAAAGGGCTCGCTAAGACCTGGGTTTATGCCCCATGGAATGGTCACATTCTTTATGGGTGTCGAAGCGAGGTCTTGTTTGTCTGTTGAAATAAACATCACATTATCAAGCTGGACAAACTGTACGGGGAATAAATCTGTGTGATTTTGACCTAAAATACCTGTGTGAGCGATTGTCTGTGGAACTCAGACAATGCACTCAGAAGAGTGAAGCTCATTTGTGCTCTGCTGCTGCCATCTAGTGGCTAAAAGGGGGTTACACACCCTGGAAATGTTTTACAAGGGAAGCACGTTAATAGTAACAACGACAATAGCCCAGTATATTAATACAAGTGAACACATATTAATTAAGTCAGATAAATAAAAGCGAAGTGAATATGGAACGTCAGAATGGTTAAGACAATTCTGATTTAAGTGGAATCAAACAGGGGGCTAAAGAAAAGGCTTGTATATTTAAATAAATAAGAAACATTGCATTGTGAATTTCGTACTATTCGTCATTAACTGATAATTTTACTCAAATATATTTCAGAGGAACTTAATTGCATACAGTAACGTTGAGGGAAAGTAGAAAGTAGTTTGCTGAGTATATGTAGTACATGCAGGTTAAAGTTTGATTCAAATTGAATATAATAGTGGATTATTCCACCTGCATTACACATAGAAAGATGAAAATGTGTTAAACATTAGATAACAAACTCACTGTAAGAAATATATATTGTAATGTTATTTAGGAGTTGTATTGATCCGTTTCTTGATTGTTCTGTCTGTTGGTTGTCATTGTTGATTAGTAAAGACCTTGTTTTATGTTGGTAAATGTTTTGGTATACCAATAGTTTGTTGTTAGTTGTTGAAAGAAGCCCCCCTTCTCTTGAAAAGGCTGAGAGCTCCAGCCGGAGCCAGTATTTGTACTTTCGGATTCTGTAGAAGAGTAGACCCTTTGTTTAAATCAGAAAAAGAGCAAGCTATTCATCACAATTGTATTTTTAGGTTATGAATAAAACAAAAAGTAGTAGCCTAAGTGATAAGCAGAAGGGTTTTTGAACACTTGTCAGTCAGAAGGAATCTATTAATGTTTATATGACAGGGGTGCTTATGCCCGCTTCGGTTTTCAATGTGCGCCATCACGTTAAAACAGAGGATTGGTGGCATTTTCAGTTCATTGCTTGCTTCCACACGCCTTTCCCCCTCCTTGTCTCTTTCATGACTTTAGTTAGAGTTAGTTAGACATTAGAACGATTGTTATCGTAACTTTCCGTGTTTCTAGAAGTCAAACTCACTGTTCATATTACGGTGTATATTTCCGGAACGGCCTTTCACAATAAAAGCCAAAGGCCGCTGTTCGCCAGAGATGCCTTCACAATAAAACAGTAATTAGCTTAACAATATATTTAACTTATATTACGTCCTTAAATATTGATTTTAGTTCATTACAGTTTTCAAATACGGCGCGGATTGAATACAGTTATTTGTGTATTCTGTAACCTCACCATGTTTGTAACACAACTTAGATAAACAATTTGAAAATGAATAGAATTAACCAAGTAGATAAAAGATTAGTATAGTGGTTAAGGGGGGTGTCTTTGTTTTGCCTATTAACTTAGAACTGAAGTAATAAAGAATAGGCAGACTACTATCATTAGTTTGTTTTAACACTCACATGTTTCAGCATTCCTGACCTCAGCCGTTTTATTTTGTAACCCGTTGGGAGAGAGATTTAAATTGAGTTTTTCTCAGTAGCTGAATGTGATTACAGCAGCATTGGATAGTTCTGCACCACCTTTTGGGTTCTCTGAATCAGTGTGTTGGTGAAGACTTGCTCACTGCGAACAGAATAAGTGTGCAAAGAACGCATCTCTGAGGAGATATTGACATTATGCTTGTGCCTCGTTGTCAAGGCAACAGTGGTGTGAAGAGGTACTGCGGTCTTGGGGGATTTCTGCCATACAGAGGACAACGTGTGTCTGCCAAGTGATTCCTTCCCTCATCTCAAAGCCAGGGAGAGTTTCCTTGGAGCCCACTGACCAGGGCCGGTCCTAGCTTTTTTGGGGACCCTGCCACTGACTACAGCTGCATCACTGACTGTGCTCATTATGACAAGATCTTAAGACATGCTTGTCTCAGATTGTTCTGGAGGAATGATGCAATGATTTTACAGCATAATTGTGCAAGAGTTTCCCAGGGGGTGGTGTAGAAACCTTAATGCTTAGTGTTTAGATAAGAGGCTGCTTGTTTATATGCTGGTCTGGAATGCTGAAAAGATTAAAGTTTAATATTCTTGGTTAGCAAACAAGACATCTGATTATTATGTCACACATAATAATCTTGTTATATAAACTAGCTACAGATATAGCGCTTCGTTTCAGACGCCTACCCGGGCGGGTCCGTGATCGGCACGGGGTGGGCCCCTGCTGAAAAGGAAACCCCCCCCCCCCCGCAGGACTTGAAACGCCCCCTTGATAAATACATTTAATTATAATGAAACCAGCAGCAATGGATCATGGATCCACCAGGGGGAGCCGTGAAAAGCTGCCACACTGGAACTCATGTGAAATAAACAGCTGATCTACAGGAATCTGATATAGCGGATATTTGTTAAGATCCATATATGTCACGGATAGGATCATATTCTGTGCTTAAGTAAGAGACATGTAATCATTTACTAAACATCACCATGTTTTTATTTCACAAAATAATGTTTAATTCACGTTGGCGTAAGTACAAAACCATCGCTATGTTTTTAGATCAAGAAATGCATCCAGGGTCAAACAAACGATGTTCGATCATGATCCTCGCGATCATTTAATGTATCATATGTTCGCGAGTTGAAATGAATGCACTAAATTTAATCCACGTGAGTTTACAACAACAACAATAATCGCTTTGTTTTTATATCACATCCGACGCAGGAAAATGCAGCGGCTCTCTACCGATCATCTTAATCCCACGGGCAAACAATAATATGTAATAATATGTAATGTAATAATAAGTGTTCATAGTTTACTGTATTATTAGTGTCTAATATTACTGCTATAATAATCACACATTGAGTTGTTGAAATCAGACCGTCGTTTTTTTTAAACGCTCTCAATGAAACGGCAGCTCTCAGGTGATCAGCTGTGTGTTTACACAATAACATATGCATAGTAATTTAATACCTTCCAACACACATTGTAAGAACAGTTCTGTTTCATATGAGTGTTGAGAGCCGTATCCACAAATCTACTAATTTTGCCCTCAGTGCACCAGATTGATGCATTTAACTTCAATTTAAATAAAAACATCTTCTGTTGTAACAACAATAACATTATAAATAGTAACATAGCATGGTATTGCACATTTACTGTAGCTTTGAGTGTTACTGGCCTGAGATTTTTTTATTACATGAATGAAGGTGACTGAGGCTTTTTAATATAGACTTTTCAGTGTCCCACATTTTGCACAGAACTGTCCCACATTAGGAAAACAGATTGTCTGAGACAACTTGGCACTAAGAGTACTAATATGTCTACCATTTCTTGTATGAGTTTAATATCTGCATGTTCTCTTTTGGTTTGATTAGGACACATCCTGGGGATTTCAGAATGTTACTGGATTTTGATTTATTGTATCGGCTTCATGTCGCAATATATTCCCGAAGTCTGAAATGCAAAAATGTTCCACATTAGGGCAATTCACCCTACATTTAATCATTTTGTTTATTTTTAACGAGATAAATGTGGTTTAATCCATCATGAAATTAATGTAGGCTATTTACTTAGTACATATCTGATATTAACGATTAACACACTGTTCATACTGCTCACAGCTGATATCTAGTGTATTCATACCCCTCACTGTTTATTCATCATTCAATTCATTATATATGTTATTCTGTAGATTGTGAACATTACTTTTCACTTCACTGCTTGTTGCACCTGGTTAGAAGCTAAACTGCATTTCGTTGTCTCAGTACCTGTAATCTGTGCAATAACAATAAAGTTGAATCTAATCTTGAGCAGGAACTAATGTAGGCTATTTACTTAATAGGCCTACATATCTGACATGAACGATTAAACACGTTTGTGCATTCTTTATGAATGCAAACCGAGTCATTTAGTTTATTTTTAACGAAATAAATGTGATTTAATCCACATAATTTACTGTGTTAATTGTTTACTTAGTATTGTTTAACTTGAATGTTCTTCACTTTTTAAATGCCTCTGTGATGTGCTGCTACCCATTTCCCCTCGGGGACTAATAAACGAATAATATGACATTAACGATTAAACACATTTGTGCATTCTTTATGAATGCAAACCGAGTCAAGCCGACTCTAATAAACGAATACTATATATTGAACGTCTATTGAATGGCCTTTGTATGTATACAGTACAGTATAGCCCAACCATTTACACCTTCCTTTTTTCCCGTCAAGAGTTTGAATTGGAGAAAGGTAATCGGTGGTGCTTTTATAGCCTATTGCATAATAACTGTGTGATTTATATTGCTTTTCAAATGCATATGGCCACCCATTTACACGGCTCTTCCCGTCAAGAATATTAATAGAACTTAGTTAGATCACTTTACATTTCTGCGGATGAATTTTTAATCACACACGTCTCCCCATCCCGAAAATAATAAAGAAAATAAAAAGAGGAAACAATTTTCAAGTTCAGTTTTCACCATTTTATTTAAAATAACTGACATACAGTAACAGACACATGCTGTAGGCCTATCTGCTGCGGAAACCAGGACGAGCGATTTCGGGATCTGTTTTTCTGGGGCTCCTCAGTCTCTCGTTTACCCGGCTCCTGATCTTATGCCACTGGTCAATGTTCAGATTTGGGAACCGATTGGAAACATAAGACTCAATCTGTTGCTTCACATTGAGGGGAAGAGGCATTTTCCCATTGGTCCCAGTCCAGTTGGTTATTTTCACCATTCTCCCATATGTTACAAATGGCGTTATGGCCATGAACATATTAGCAGCATAGATCTCAGGGCGATGCTGTCCCTTAAAAAAGCTGTCCTGGTAAAAACGTTCCTCTCGTTCTGAGGAAACAGCCCTGGTGGGTTCATCAGGGCTCACAAATGTGTTTAATCGTTAATGTCATAGTATTCGTTTATTAGTCCCCGAGGGGAAATGGGTAGCAGCACATCACAGAGGCATTTAAAAAGTGAAGAACATTCAAGTTAAACAATACTAAGTAAACAATTAACACAGTAAATTATGTGGATTAAATCACATTTATTTCGTTAAAAATAAACTAAATGACTCGGTTTGCATTCATAAAGAATGCACAAACGTGTTTAATCGTTCATGTCAGATATGTAGGCCTACTAAGTAAATAGCCTACATTAGTTCCTGCTCAAGATTAGATTCAACTTTATTGTTATTGCACAGATTACAGGTACTGAGACAACGAAATGCAGTTTAGCTTCTAACCAGGAGCAACAAGCAGTAAAGTGAAAAGTAATGTTCACAATCTACAGAATAAAATATATAATTAATTGAATGATGAATAAACAGTGAGGGGTATGAATACACTAGATATCAGCCTGTGAGCAGTATGAACAGTGTGTATGAATATGCTAAGATATATAAAGTATGAAAACGGTAGGACCATACCGTTCTCCAGCCCCAACCCCCCCATGTTTCATATGTATGTTGGGGACCCTTTGTTTAAAACTAATTGGCCATCGGAATGTGTGGAGTCACATTCCACAGCTCTCCCCCCTCCTGTGATCCCCAGCACACAGAGAGAGAGGGAGATCGCTCTTCTGGAGTGAAGAGAGCTGAAATATTGATATTGCAAGTTAGAAACGTAAAATGCATTTTGACAGACACTTGGGGGAAATATGCTGCATTTTGAATGTCCGATAGTCCACCATTAACACCTTAGTCCGTCTCGTCTCATCAACGAAAACTAAATATACATGACATACTTTGATTTAGTAGATTAGGCATGAGAGCAAAAGGAGAATATCCGTGTGTAAGAGTGAAAATGTATGTATGTAAAATGAGAATATATGTGTGTAAGAGTGAAAATATGCTGCATTTTGAATGTCCGAACAGATGACGGGCTGGGTGGGATGAGTCCTTCAGGATGGAACTGGTCCTCCTGAGGCAGCGAGACCTGGTGATGTCTTCCAGGGAGGGCAGAGGGCAGCCAATAATCCTCTGGGCCGTGTTAATGACCCTCTGCAGAGCCTTCCTGTCGGCAGCCGAGCACCCTGCATACCAAGCAGAGATGCAGTATGTGAGGACGCTCTCAACTGTCGAGCGATAGAAGGTCACCAGCAGCTTCTGATTCAGATGGTTCTTTCTGAGCAGTCTCAGGAAGTACAGTCGCTGCTGGGCCTTCTTTATCACTGCCGTGGTGTTTGTGGACCAGGTGAGCTCCTGGGAGATGTGGACTCCCAGGAATTTAAAAGAAGGCACCCTCTCTACACAGTCCCCATTAATGTAGAGGGGGGCATGGTCTATGCTTGTTCTCCTGAAATCGATAATGATTTATTTCGTTTTTATGGAGTTAAGCAGTAGGTTGTTGACCGCGCACCACTCCGTCAGTTTACGGACCTACTCTCTATAGGCTGTCTCATCACCTCCTGAGACGAGCCCGATGACAGTGGTGTCGTCTGCATATTTAATGATGGTGTTTGAAGGGTAGGTGGGAGAGCAGTCATGTGTGTATAAGGCATACAGGAGTGGACTTAGCGCACAGCCCTGGGGAGAGCCAGTGCTGAGTGTTAGGGTGGAAGAGAGATGGGAGCCCAGTTTCACACATTGTGGTCTGTTTGTGAGGAATCAGTTCAAAGGGAGAGTTTTAGTAACAGCTCTATAAGATCAGACAAATATTTATTTATATAGGTCATGTTGAAGGGAAAGCTGGTTCTAAACAAAATATAGTATTTCAATTTGAGGTACTGGTTTCACCATTGTGGTATAGTTATTACCATAGGAGGGCTTTCGGATGGACATACGAAATGACTTCTGTTTTTAAATCCTTGATAAAGTAGGGAGTAATTGTTGCATGTTCGGACACCCAGGGTTCCACGCACTGTTAAAGAGGGTAACATTGTTCTTTAAGTGCACCAGAATTGAAGATAAATTAATAGAATGAGTTATGGAATACATAGCAGAGCTTTACAGATCCTAGTAATGTTTTGACACAAGATAACAGTGATGTACACACGTTTCTGAAATAGATCTATTAGTCATTTTAATACTAATTAGGTGTAAATGAATTGTAGTGGTAGTAGTAGTACTCTCAGGAAGTGATATTTTTTTTGGAGATATCTTAAACATTATAGTTGTAATTGTGAATTAATAAATGATGGCGCTCCATATATACAGAGTTTTATAGACGGAGGATGCTGGCCTGTGCTGGAACATCTCTGCAGAGCACGACACATGGCCAAAAAGACTGAGACCAACTGACCTTTGACCCTGACCGACTTGGGAAGGCACTGTCAATGACTGACTCTGAGGTGTACCTGACCAAACTTGACTTTACAACCTGACAGTGTGAGTGTGAGTGAGTGTATGTCTGCATCTGATCAGTGCAACTGCATGATTTAAAACAATGACTAATCAAGCATGTTTTTGGACTAACACATTATTTTTGTGTGATAATAATGTGTGAAATGAGAGGTTTCCTAACATTCCACAAAAGGGGAAACCGCACATGTGACCCGTTTCTAATCTGCTTGATATTTCACTCCCACAGGAGGTGGCGGTTTGCAGAATGTGAAACTCAAACTAAAACATGAAGATTCTGTTTCTTTTAGGACTGAAAGAGGGAGAGAAACACTTCATTTCACTGAAGTGTTTACTGTGGAAATGATGGATGTACATTTGGGAAAAATGTTTGGTATTGTCTTATAATCCATTATGACCTGAAGGTTTTCTTCCCATACAGGATTTTGTTTACACATGAGTTAATGTGTAAAAAAGGGGGAGTGTAAACTTCACAATGTACATTTTTCATTTAGGGACTGAAAGGAACCTGCTTCCCCAACTCGATTGTTCAATCTGACCATTGATTGACAGTTTTAGAATTGACCTGCTCCATATATGGGGATAAGACACTGTTTGATGAATGTTGACATGTCTCTAATATTGATTGAGTTATAGCAGGTAACACAGATAAAGAATCAGTGGCCAAGGGACTAACAGAGAGATGTAAGTCCAGAATGGAATACTGAAGAAGTTGACCTGTGAGTAATGTTTCAACTATTGTTTCAACAGGTATTAAAGTAACTGAGGTTTGAAATGTAGAAAGAACATATTTACAGTTAAAGCTAAAACATAGTAATGTAATGAGACACAATGTAATTTAGACAACATCATGTAACTAGTCTGGTAAAGAAGTAAGAGCCATAGACTTTATTGTTTAGGTCATTATGGGGATATACATTTCATCTACATTTATAATAGAAAGACATTTGATGACAGTTTGTTGGAATTCTGTATTCATTTTTTCAGCGGGATAATATCTAAGCACTGACGGGTAGAAGCAGTATCACCAGGAAGCTATTCACTTTGTTAGTATTGTGATTTTGGTTGTTTTTGAATCCATAACATTAGTGTGTTTCTTTACCAGAAACATTAGCAGTTCAAATCATATTTAGATTTGTAATGGGATCTCAGGGATTTCATTTAAAAATAAATACAGATGCTTGTCAGAAATTCAGAGCTATTGAAATATGTTATTTAGTTTACCTAAAGATGTTGGGGTTCTTATTTAGTTGGCACAGTCCAAGTATTAAGATTCTGAAGCTGCACAATTAATTTAGAAAACCTGTTCACAAACGTCTGTTGTTTTAAGACACCCCACCAACAGGCTCCAAGTGGCCACGCAGTGGTGGGTCAAACAGCCGAGGGCCCCAGAGCCCGGAGCGTAGGCTTGAGGAATTTGTATCAGGTTTCTCCACACAGGTTGTTGACGCCAAAAGGGGGACCCGAGACGCAGGAGGCTGAATCTCATCAGGACAAAGTGGATCAACCCCAGGCTCTCCGGCCCCGACCGAGTGACCCAGCGGATCTCTCAGGCCGTCCGCAGGCGGGCTGATGATTCACCATCAGGAGACTGCTTCTTAGCACTCAGCTGCCCCCCCCCCCTCATGGTTCCTTCACTGCCATGGGAAGTGATGTTCTGTTCCTTCACGATTTCAAGTACTTTGGATCTCAGTTTCTGATGGATTTATACGATATTGGGGGACAGACACAGTAGATATGTTTCAAGTGCCTTGTGTAAGTTGCACTCTTTTAAAAGAGTGCAAAAGGGGGATTGCAGCTTCCGATATTTAAGAAGTGTGTTACATTTGAAATGGCAGAAAGTCTTGTTGAAATTTCCAGATATTAAAAGAGGTCCCTTGAGTTTCTCTGGTAATTATCAATAGTAGCAGTTAAGTGAATACTGTTCAAACAATACTTGTGTTTGTGTTTTATATTGATTTCTCTGTGTTATCCTTTCATAAAGGTGAGGACTAAAATGGCTCTAAACAAGGGCTGTTTAGAGTAAACAGGGTTTTATTGCCCTGTGGGGGAGGTGTAGGCATGCATGACAGGGTGCTAGGTGGGGGAAGAGTATGTTCTGCTTAAGATCTCTAGCATGTCATGTTTCAGGGAAGTCTACATATCTTGAATAGTATATGTGTGGGTTTAATTACTTTGTATTCTGTGTAACTAGAAGTTGGAGATATGAGAGATGAAATATTTGTGTTATCTTAAATATCCTTTAAGACACATCTGAGGTCTCTGGAATGTGGGGGGGGGGGGGGTGTGTGTGTGTGGAGGCTGAGTAAACTCCACCCCTTCCTGTTTCTGTTGGTATGAAAGCCTATTCAGCTTTTTATTCTGTCTCTCTCTTCTCGCGCCGCCCGGACCGGAAGGTCGTGGCAGCCCGTGAACAAGGGCCAGGAGTAGGCATACTCCTGACATTACGCATATGATATGATATGGCTTTGTATGGTAATGTATTGATTGTATTGCATTGTTATATTACCATTAAAATAGATTATTGTTTTAACGGATACTTGTATGTTCTGGATTCCTTCCTGTATGATAACCAGTTTGTTAGGGACGCGCAGAGATTTGGAAAGCGGACCAGTTGTCCCTTAACATCTCTATCAGTACACATGTGTGCTATGCAGCGGCTGGCCTCCTTGTGACCCAGAGTGAGACAACAGCAGGTGTTTGAGGAGTGGCCCCTGACCGGAGCCCGAGGCACTTCATGGTTGATTTCTCAGAGGTAGAGATCGGAGCCCTGGAGGAAGAGTTTCAAGGTGAAATTGCAGTAACTGTAGAAATCTGTTAATTCACAGAATATGAAACGTTAATTAGAAAAAGGATACATTTTACATAATATTCCACCAACTTCAAAAATATAATCCTTTACATGCAAATGTATGCAACAATCTACTTCTAAATATAATGAAGTCATCACGCCCCTGCGAGATGGAGTTCATGACTTTATGAGCTGTTCATGAGCACTCATGAAACATTCATGAACAACTCATTATATGTTCACTTGTCATGTTCATGAACCAAAATTCTTAAAATGCTCATGAACCATTTTAAAGAGCAGTTCATGAAATGTTTATGAACATTGTTCATTCATATAAAGTTCCTGTTTTGCTCATGACAGACTTTTATGAGCAATTTATGAACTTTTCATGATCCAGCCAATCACAACATTATAATTAAAACCCCAAAAAGTGTGCATGAGTATTTCATGAACTTTTCATGACTATGAGCATTTCATGAATTTTGGATGATTGTGGCAAGTTCAGAATATTTTGGAATATTCATGAGCATTTTATGAACTTTTGATGATCAGTGTGATGTTTTTAAAGACCTCTTGAATATTCATCTACTATTTGAACATTTCTTTCTTTTTTAAAACTTTTAATCTTAAAACAAAACAATAGTGAATTTGAAACTGAACATTATCTGTATTTATTTTGGTGACATTCATATCATTTTATGGTTGATCTGTACTGTTTGAGAAGCAGTACGAGTAAGTAGCGCCAAGGTGGAACCTTTGGCAGGTGAGCGGTGACATCTGGGTTACCTTAGGGGGGACACTTCCGCCCCCTCCTCAGAAGCAATCCAGACGATCAACCGGATCCTGTGTATAATTATTGCTGCTCCACTTTTCTGTTTACTACAGGTCAGTACATAATGAAAATGATCGATGTTAACTTGTGTGAATTAGATATGATGTTGGAGATGTTTAGGAGAGTGTGTCAGAAGGTTTTGAGCATGTTTGACATAGTAACGGTATTTTAAAAATACTAAACTGTCGGCAACAATAGATGCCATTTTCGCGGGCTTCAGCCGCACCTGGGTAAATGTGACCTGAGCGAAGGCTCGCAGGCAGGTTAGCTGCTGCGCACGGGTAATATGTTTTGTTTACCTGAGTGCAGTCTTGCAGGCACATTGTCTTGTTTTTTGTTTATTAACATTGACAGTGTATTTTTGTGATCTCCATAATATGTTATATTTGGTAAAGATAGATATATTGATAGAAAGTATTATTTGATAGCGTTATGTGTTTATAGATAACAACCTGTCCTTCACTGCAAACATAGCTACTACAACCCGCTGCTGCAGATACACGCTTTACAACATCAGGAGGATGCGTCCCCAGCTGACCCAGAAAGCGACGCAGGTTCTGGTCCAGGCTCTCATCATCTCACGCCTAAACTACTGCAACTCCCTCCTGGCTGGTCTACCTGCATGTGCCATCCGACCTGCAGCTCATCAAGAATGCAGCGGCTCGTCTGGTCTTCAACCTTCCTAAATTCTCCCACACCACGCCGCTCCTCCGCTCCCTCCACTGGCTTCCGGTAACTGCTAGAATCCACTTCAAGACAATGGTACTTGCGTACCATGCTGCGAATGGATCTGGCCCTTCCTATATCCAGGACATGGTTAATCGTACACCCCAGCACGTGCACTCTGCTCTGCATCAACCAAACGGCTCGCTGCACCCTCACTGCGAAGGGGACCCAAGTTCCCATCAGCAAAAACACGTGGGTTTGCTATCCTGGCTCCAAAATGGTGGAATGAGCTCCCCATTGACATCAGGACAGCAGAAAGCTTACACACCTTCCGGCGCAGACTGAAAACTCATCTCTTTTGACTCCACTTAGAGCGATAGAACTATTAACAAAGCACTTATGGACTGGCTTATCTAAAGCCAGTTGAGGAGCACTTGAAATGTTTTTGCTCTATGAAGCCTGATGTACTTATATGATTCTGTTTTGTTCAAGTTTGTATTTTGTTGGTCGAACGCACTTATTGTAAGTCGCTTTGGATAAAAGCGTCAGCTAAATGCAATGTAATGTAATAATTTATATTGACTATGTTGAATTTCTCCTTGAGATACAGTAATTGACTGTGACAGACAGATAACTTAAATGGACAAATGTGATGTTTGTAAAGTTCAGCTATTTGAATGTACTTTGAATTTTGAATAAGAAGCATTCCAGACGATCAACCGGATCCTGTGTATAATTATTGCTGCTGCACTTTTCTGTTTTCTACAGAAATCATTTATTGTTGCTGTGGTACCCAAGCTTTTGGGACCCGTAACAAAACATGTTGTGCAGCTGAGTGTCAAGAACTGCTTCAAATAGTGATCGGATTAATTGTAGTGCTCCACCTGTATACATGTATGTTTGTTTGTTTGTTTGTTTGTTTGGTAATTTGAGTAAAGTTCCATTGTGATTGACATAATTGTTGTTTTCTATGGTTGCCAATTGACCCACAGTCAATGGTTCATGAACAGTTCATGTACATGAACAGTTCATAGCCAGCCATTGAATTATATTCAGTGACTGGGTATGAACTGTTCATGAACAGTTCATGTACATGAACAGTTCATACCCAGTCACTGAATATAATTCAATGGCTGGGTATGAACTGTTCATGAACGGTTCATGAAGTTGTTATGAACAGTTCTTGATATGTTCATGAACAATTCTTGAAATGTTCTTTGGTTGAATATCCCTACACACTCACTGAAAACTCCATTTCATGAATTGTTCATGAACCTGCCTAAAACCATATTCCATGAATTGTTCATGAACCATTCCAGCACAGGAGTTTCATGAGTAGTTCATGAACTGCCCTAGTGCCATTTAATGTTCATGTCACTTTCATGAACAGTTCATCAACTTTGTTATGAGCTGTTTATGAGCTGTTTATGAGCTGTTCATGAATATGGTTCACTAATATTTCATGAACTTTTCATGACAAGTTCATGAACAGTTCACTATCATCTCACTGGGGCCTCCACTGACAGATGTATATGTTGTCGCGTATACTATGTGACAGCAACGCGACACACTAAAATGACACCATGGTGCAGGTAATATATCTCTTGTATTGAGTCCAGGTTCGAAGGTGCTTCTCTGCGACTTCCATCGGGAGAACGCTTGGGTTGATGGTGCAGGATGAAAGATCACGGAGTGAGCAACGCACAGACAGTCTCCTGCCGCTTCTGAGAAGCAGCGGCTTGGACTCCAGAGGAGGTGGCACACGCCTTTGCAACCTGCAGGAGGCCAAAGTCTGCAAAGACAAAGGGAGGGCGTGGTTTTCAAATAAGTGGCTCCCAGAGGCTAAGGTGTGTATAAGTTGAAATATTATATTTACTTTTATATTATATGTATTATATCATGTGTTGAATTTGAAGAGTCTTCCTTTTAACTTGTGTTGTCTGGTGTGAGATGGGTGCACGTGTTTCGGGATGCAGATCTCGAGGTGGCCATCTCCACCAACAAGGGGGTGGAAAGACTAAATGAAACCCTAAAGTATTCTCGTCTTGAAGGTTATAAGAACGGCAGCCTCAGTGAAATGCTCACTGTGTTGGTAACTGACTTCCTACCAAGGACATATCGGAAGTGAGCTAAACAAGTATTACTATGATTATACGTATATATATATATTTAATTATATATACACACATACACACACCAACACACACACACATTTTTATATATATAAATGTAATGTTCGATAGCTTTGTTTCCAACATATTTGTTTGATGTTGTTCATTGTTGCATATGTTTCTGAGACAATTGTATTATCAAATACCATATCTATATGTCAGAGAAAGCAAACTGTCACAGAGAGACTTCTAAGATAATGTTCTCTTCTCTTATTGAAGGTACATTGAACTGAACATCAAGTACTCCTCAGTCTCCAGGAGGTACAATGAGAACACGCCAAAGAAGTGTAGCAGACCATGTGATGTCGAGGCTTACAGAAGCCCAGTGTGTTGAGGCCAATGGCATTGTTGCAAAGGGCAGTGGCATGGTCCATGTCAAAAGCCAAAGTCATCCTTGCACACGACACTTTGGTGAAAGTGCCATCGTGCCATCGTGCACCTGCAAAGACTGGGCAAAACACAAGTTGCCCATCAAGCACTTCTGTGCTGCTTTGAATCATGCGCATGAATGGGGTTGGGAGGCACTGGCGTCTAATCACAGATAACCCCTCCTCTCCTGGGTAATGCATGTCTGGGACAGACTTCCTGTGAGGGGGGGCAGCGGCAGATCAGACATCACAGGTCATACATATACACCGGTCTCAGTGGAAATGCAGTCGCCATGTAACACTTTGCCCGAAAGGAAAAGACCCAGAAAGGTTCAACAAAGAAGGGAATGTGCCAGTCTCTTGCGTGAGATTACTGACTGAGCACACCATCTGCAAGATGAAGATTACCTTCAAACGTTAACTGACCAGCTGACCGAGGTCTTGGAAGATGTGAAGCTACACACTCCACATGATCAGAGCCTCCCTCTGACGGTCACACCTAAGGAAAGGAAGAAGGAGATGGCCTACCTGTGGAAACCGTGCCACAAAAGCACCCATTCACAAAAAGGCTGCTTTGCAGAAGCTATGAGGTTGAACTTCCGAGTCAGCATGAATTTGAAATGAACTTTGTAAAATATTTAACTGTACAGTTCGGCATTCATATCTTTAGTATTATTAAATCACATATTGTTGTTATATATTGTACAATGTGCAATTTGACTTTTTATGTAAATATTGTTATTTTATTGCACATTTTAACTTGAACTTCTTATTTATCCATACATATTTGTATTCTATTTAATTGCAACTTGTATTGCAACATTTTTACTTTAACTCTGTAAGGTTACATTATCCTTTTAGTCTTTTTATTTATCTTGTATTGCACATTGTTATTTTTACTTCCTATGTTAATGTACATCTTTTAATTGTATTTTATTATATCTTTGTTGTATTGCCCTCTTTTACTTTCACTTCTTATTTCAACATAAATATTGTTATTTAAAATCATATTGAACATTTCTGCTTTCATTTCTTGCTTGTTTTATATGTTTATATACATATGGTTATTTTATTTTGCATTACCAATTTTTTATTTGACTTCCTATAGTTACATTCATCTTTTTATTATCTTAAAATTCACACTTTTACTTCTTGTGTATATATACATTTAGCTATGTCTTAAGTATGTTATTTTGTTTGTTCTAAAATTGAGCAACTGTCACAAAACAACATTTCCTCCACAGGATAATGAAATGATTCTGATTTAACTTCCATGATGAAATACCGGTCAGATATCCACAGATAGTGATTTGTGTCTCTCTTGGAGAAATTAAATCGCAACATCCAATAAAAAAGTTCAAAACACAACCGAAAATAATACATGTAATACTATAATATAAAGATAAGCATGTGAAAACTAAATCATACAGGTTTTAAGGGGTTTATTTGAGTGAAGACGGCAGCAGCCAGTAAGTAAAAGGCGTCATCTCTTGTCCTCGGTGGCAGACTACGTCACTTCCGCCTAAAACCCAGGAGGTATTCGATCTAGCACGAACCGCACACTCGTCACTGTATGATAAATGTGGATTCAGGGGACTTGCATTTATTTTTTAGTTTCTGTTGACAGAGTCTACCAAGACGCCTTTTTAAGAGAGAGCTCCTTCAGGACATCACAACACTGCAGCTGACCAGACTAGATGTTGCAGACAAGAACAACCGGCTCCATCCACAGGACATCGGCGTAGGTGCTGAGTCAATCCTCAAGGTAGTGTGATAATATGAGAAGATCATTTTACAAATGATGGTCAGGATGCAAGCAGCAAGTGTCATTTACTTCTATGTACTATTTACAGCTTATTATCACCCCACTCTCCAGAGCACCACAGGTGTAGAGCTCACGGCAGAGTCCTGCATCGGGTGACCCGCAAAAAAGGTGATTCGCGGGTGGTATTTTTTCAAACGCTTTTTTCCGGGTTCGGTTCTGGGTAAACAAAGATGATGCGGGTCGGGTCGCGGGTGTTGCATAATAAATATATTGAAATAATGATAATTTAGTTTAATGTTTAAATCCTCAGACCTCTCCCCCGCGGGACCGTGCATAATCATAACCTCTGCAGCGCATCAATCTGCTGCTGAGCGCGCCACATTCGAAATGGCTGAGGTGAAGCTCTCTAGCGGAGAATACAGCATTTTCAATAACACTTCCTCAAGAGCGAAATCCAACGTCTGGAGGCTTTTGGTGTCATCCTATGGAGAAAATAACCAACATCCCACGCTTTTTGAGACAAATATGCAACTGCGTGTGTTAATAATTGCACGTTTTCACTGCTCATATATATGGGTCGGGTCGCGGATCTTGTGCCGACGGGTCGCGGATCTTGTGCCGACGGGTCGGGTCGGGTTGCGGAACTAATTGGCAATATGTGCGGGTAGCGGGGCGGGTTCGATATTGCACGTCGCGGGTGTGGGGCGGGAGCGGGTCTTGAAAATCAGACCCGTGCAGGACTCTGGCTCACGGTCCTTGAGTTTAGGAGGGACTGCATGCAGGTATAGTCAAATATCCAACAGTTAGGCATGTCTGGACCCCTCTGTCACGCACCGAGACCCAGACAGATGCAAGAGACGGATCAAATGTCTTGTTCAGAGGTTTCTGCAGGACAAACAGCTGGTAGGAAACGTTCTGGAATAGGTTTTGACAAATTGTACACTATTGTAACCAGATGCAGTTTCAGTTTTGTTCACCATTATGACCAGAATAGGTCTAATTGTTGATATAATGTAATGATTTATCAATATATTATTCTCCACCATCTGCGTGATGTCATTCTTCAACAGTGTCAGGCCTTCCCGTCCCTTGAGAGCAGAAGTGAGGAGTTTCTCTCCGTTCAGCCCATGCAAAAGAGGCTGGACATCTTCTTGCGTGATTTCCTCGGCAAGACCTATCCTGAGCTCTGGGCTTTTTGCCAAAAGCTGCTCATCTTGTCCCATGGTCAGCCTCCGTGGAGAGAGGCTTTTCTGTGAACAAGGAAGTGGAGAGGTGCAATATGCAGCAGGACACTTTTGTTGCGCAGAGACTTGTGTGTGGCTATGTCACTCTACACCAGGGGTGCCCAACCTTTTTTGAACCGAGAGCTACTTTTAAAGTTGCCAGTCTGCCGAGATCTACCAGTCCAAATAGAGAGGCGTAGCCATTACTGACAGCCTACTGCCAGGTAAATACACACTACTACTTGTATAAAACTGACCTTCGTACGATGAATACTTCATAAAATACTGCAGATCCTTTATCTTACCTCTTTCTAATCTACACACATACAAGTATTTAACTGAAGTTACACAACAGTGTTGTTGACACAGAGTTGGAGTTTATTCACACGTCACTACAGTCGGTAATGTTTTCAAGAAACATTGAACAGTGCTGCCACATATGACACAGGAAAAAAGAAAATACTCTGAACCCTTTCTTTGCCATTATATAGAAATAATGTTGCTACAAAAGTATAAATTAGGCTTACTAATAAGACAACTGAGATCTGAAGCTACGCAGGAATCTGCTGCAAGAGTGCAATAAAAAAGACAAAATTAATAGAATCAAACCCTTGTGTGCTGCATTTTAGTAGAGTATAAAAATAAATGCCTTTAAAATAGGATGCAAGCAACACTAGTTTCTTAACCTGAATTGATAGACTATAATCAATTTAAGTTTGCATTCTTATACCATTTTGTACAATAATTATAATGAATAAGTTCAAACAAACTAAAACTTACAGCTGATTAATAACGGTATCTAACTTGAGTTTTTATTAGATCAAAAACCTGTTGAAATGCTACTGTTATTTTTTACTGTCCCCCAAAAGCGCGTCGGCAGCCTCCAGGAATGCTTCTTTCACAACTTCGCCGTCTTTGAAAGACTTCATGTGTTTCCCAAGAACGTGACTGACACGATGAGATGCTCTGGTAGCAGCCTTGCTCTTGTTGTTGGGCCGGGTGAAAATGGACTGCTGTGCATTTAGCCGTCCTCTCAGGCCCCTCCCCTTTTGGGAGCGTAGGGCAGAATTAGGAGGGAATTCCGTCTCATAGCGTTTGTGCACTGTTTTGAAATGCCGCTCCTAAATGACTCTTCTTCGATAAAGCCACGCTCGCATTGCAGATGAGACAGATGGACTTTGAATTGGAATAGATACAAAAATAATCATCCTCCCACTCGGAGTGAAAATTATATATTTGGGGCTTTCTTGCTTCTGCCATAATTGTGGTCTTGTGTGTGTGCGGACTGTCACTCCTGTTGACACGGACAACGTCAGCGAAATAGTGCCAACTGCCTACCAGCCACGCCCCCACACATGGGGTCACGCCGGCCAATCACAAAGCTTTGGTGCGTTCAAGTGCATTATTCTGGCACGGGAAGATTATGTTATAGGACATTAACGATAAAACTGAATATTGTTGTTCTATTTTTAGACACATATCGCGATCGACCAGTCGATCGCGATCGGCTGGTTGGGCACCCCTGCTCTACACAGAGGTGTTACCAAGGTCCCACTCACCAGTAAATAAATATTTAAATAAAATATTAAGGTTGAAGATGAATGTGAAGAAAAGAAGGAGAAATACATTATTTCCAAAAGACATGTAAACCCCAGACATCTCTGTGTCCTTCCATTGCAGGCCTGAATGACCTCTCCTCGACTGGGTATCCTTCCCTCCTCCGGCGTACAACCCTGGCAATCCGGTTGGAACACCTCAACCACCTCCACCGCCACTACAAGCCCCAGCCATGCAGTCAGCGTCAACTCCAAGCTCGTCCACCCCCATCAGGCCCAAGTAGATGGGGACAACAGCGGGATAAACAAACCCGATGCCCTAGGAGACCAAGCAGGTGTTTGGGAGACAAACCTCAGTAATGCCTTTCTCAACGGACTCACAGACACAGCGCAAGCTAAGCAAAATGCTGGCCGCTCACAATACCGAGGGAGAGGCAGAGGAGGTTTTCAGAGGCAGAGGACGAGAAGCAAGACGTTCATTTGAAGAAAGATGTTTCCAAGTGTGGCAGTGTTGAACATTGGATTATGGGACTGCTCACAGAACACTGGCAGTGGAGGCAGAGGGGGACAGCAAGGAAGGGGCCCAATCGAGCGAGACGGAAATTCAGCCAGCAGCATCTAACCAGGGAAGTGACACACACATGCATCATACATGCTATTGAGAAATTAGAAGAATTAGAGCCATGTCTGTGGTTAAAAAGGAAAGGGTACACACACACACACACACACACACACACACACACACACACACACACACACACACACACACACACACACACACACACACACACACACACACACACACACACACACACACACACACACACACACACACACACACACAGCTGGGTGTGTAATGTGCCAGATGCCAATGGCTGAAAACACTGGGCCAACTAGGAATGGAACCAACTTTAGCTCAGTGGCATTAGTGTAATTGATGGCACCCGTCCTGTCCAAACTATATTTGAACACTGGCCTGGGTACACGGCAGTCTTTGGAATTCACTCTATACGGGTTAGGTTAACATGAAGGTAGATATGGTGCAAAATGTGAGAGCGTGTAAAATCTGATGTGAGCACTTGTAGAAAGAAAATCTGAGCTTGTGTGCTTACATTTACACTTGTATAAAATATCCACGTAACTGTGAACCAAATTTACACTTGTATACAAATATCCACATAACTGTAAACCAAATTTGAAGTCACAGAAGAAAAAAAGTGTTGTAGCTTGTAGAAAAAAAATGAACTTAGAGATGAAATGTTCACTTGCAGAAAAATACATATTTTTTAAATATATTTTCCATTACACCTGCAACTTTATTTATTACAACCTCTCTAATCAGTCATTACAACTTGACTAATCTGCTCTGTGGCAGTATAAATCGACGAATCTATGGTCTTGACTTTTGCTACACTTCTTGCGATAAATGTGTCGCAAAAGTAATTTTCACCTGTAGATGTGGGGGGAGGGAGGGGGGTTGGAGCGAAGGGGCGGAGCTATCAGAACAACGAGGCTTGGGTCAGTCACAGTCACAGTCAGGTCGAACCGGATGACTGCGGGGCTAACTGTTCGCTAACGGTTCGTGTCGCTACCAGTCCGCTGACATGGCGCGTCAATCAACGGTAAGTTTTGCCCATTACTTGCCCAGTATTACTTTGAATATTGTTATTGTGATTGAGGATTAAATGGCGGGAAACAAGAACCAAGGAAGTAAAGGCACCTGGAATGAGACGAGGAGTACAAAATAAAACAGGAAGTGAAACAAACAAACATGAACGTGACAAATACATAACAAACTAACATAATTGACGGGACACAACAGTACCCCCCCTTCTAGGGCCGACTCCCGATGGCCCAGGCTGCTCAGGGTGGCGATCATAGAAGTCATTTATGAGTGTTTTATCCACCACGAAAGTCGAGGAGACCCAGCAACGTTCCTCAGGCCCGTATCCCTCCCAATCGACCAAGAATTGGCGTCCTCGAACCCGTTTGCGGACCGACAGAAGTTTCCTGACCGTGTACACCGGGCCACCATCAACGATCCGGGGTGGAGGGGGGGGTTTGGAGGGGGGAACCAGAGTGCTCTCTTGAACTGGCTTGAGTTTGCTGACATGGAATGTAGGATGAACCTTCAAGGACCTGGGGAGTTTGAGGCACACAGAGACAGGGTTAATGCTTTTTGAGACTGGGAAAGGACCCACAAACCTCGGTGCCAACTTCTTGGAATGAACATAAAGAGGTAGGTCCTTGGTAGAGAGCCAGACTTTATGTCCCGGCTTGTAGAGGGGGGCCGCACGTCTGTGACGATCCGCCGCTGACTTCATCCGGGTCGAGGTCCGGAGTAGCGCCTGCCGAGCACCGGCCCAGACCCGCTGACAGCGTCGAACCATAGCGTGCGCGGATGGCACCTTGACTTCTTCTTCATTGGCAGGGAAGAGAGGGGGCTGATATCCGTTCGTACACTGGAACGGGGAGAGACCAGTGGCAGCCGATAGAAGAGTGTTGTGAGCGTACTCTACCCAGGTCAGATGATCGCTCCAAGTGGATTGCTTCTGGGACACGAGACACCTGAGGCAGGTTTCGAGGTCCTGATTCAGGCGTTCTGTCTGACCGTTGGACCGCGGGTGATAACCGGAGGACAAGCTGACGGTGGCGCAGAGGAGCTGGCAAAACTCCTTCCAGAAGATGGAAGTGAACTGAGGACCTCTGTCTGAAACTATGTCGCTGGGAAAACCATGAATTCTGAACACATGAGTAAGCATGACCTCTGCCGTTTTCTTGGCTGAGGGAAGTTTGAGCAGAGGAATGAAATGTACCATCTTTGAGAACCGATCCACCACTGTAAGGACGGTAGTGTTACCTTTGGAAGGTGGTAATCTAGTCACAAAGTCCATGGAGATATGCGACCATGGTCGTTGAGGCACTGGGAGGGGCTGGAGCAGACCCGCCTGGGAAGAAGTCTTATTCCGGGCGCACGCTGGACAGGCCGCCACATATTCAGAGACCTCTTTTCTCATGGCCGGCCACCAGAACCGCTGCTTTATGGCAAACATAGTTCGCCGGACCCCCGGATGGCATGTGAGCTTGGACGTGTGAGCCCAGTGGATTACCTGAGAGTGTAAAGACACAGGGACAAACAAACGGTTGTCTGGACACTCACTAGGTGCCGGGCTCACAACATTAGCCTGCTTCACATCTGTTTCTATCTGCCAAGTTACCGACCCAACCACACAGTTTAGTGGAAGGATTGATTCAGGTTTCTTGGCATTAGGGACAGGCTCAAAGAGATGAGACAGTGCGTCTGGCTGATGGTTTTGCGTACCGGGTCTAAAGGATAACGTAAAGTTAAACCTACTAAAGAACAGAGTCCACCGGGCCTGACGTGAATTGAGTCTCTTGGCTTTTCTGACAGACTCCAAGTTATTGTGGTCAGTCCACACAACAAAGATAGATAAGCGCAGGGGTGCATCCAGTTATCCTTGGAGGACCTCTGGGACAACACAGCCCCTATGCCCTCGTTGGACGCGTCGACCTCAACCATAAACTGTCTCTGGGGATCCGGAACAGTGAGTACAGGAGCCGTGGTGAATCCTTTCTTGAGGCACTGGAAAGCAGACTCGGCCTGGGGGGTCCACTGAAAGGAAACTTTAGAAGAGGTGAGAGCATGTAGGGGAGCGGCTACAGAACTGAAGTTGCGTATAAACATTCGGTAAAAGTTGGCAAACCCCAGGAACTGTTGGACTCTCTTGCGGCTATCTGGAGTAGGCCAGTCGGTCACCGCACTGACCTTGGACTGATCCATCTGCATGTCTCTGTGGCGCAATTGGTTAGCGCGTTCGGCTGTTAACCGAAAGGTTGGTGGTTCAAGTCCACCCAGTGACGTTTAATGTTTGAATAGACATCTAAGGTAACATGCCAGTTGACGTGTTCAGGGGCAAGGTTCCAGGAAACCAGTAACAAAAGTATAACTGTTACTCATCATCATTTGATGTACGTCCTTGCTTCCCGCAAAATTGAAGACATGAACTGAAGCTTTAAAAGCTAGCGCACATTTAGCTTACACAGGTTTCATTTGAGGCAACTTCTACATTTCTGTATTCTAGGCAAACAAACTTCTTGAATCAAAGAGCAAATTAAGGAGGGTGGGGCCAGCTATCCAAGCCAAGCCCCTTTTAGCAGTGTAGCATGTCTCTGTGGCGCTAGCTGGCGCAGGACCGTCTGTCAAAATCCAATCCAATCACCCAATCATGATACTCGCTGTCCATTGTGAGATTGGACCTAAACCAATCACGACGCGAGTTCACAATGGACGGAGCCAATCACGTCACGGCATCACAATGGACAGAGCCACTCACGGCACGGCTTCTCTCCGAACCCGCCCCCCTCATGCTTTTGGTTGACAGTGGACAAATCGCGAGGCGCATTATTCAGAGTAAGTGACAACACTATTGTTTCTATTTTCCCGTTTACAGTCATAAAACCTATTTTTACAACCGTCGTTTTGGCGTCAACTTTTACATTACGGTATACAGTCGGCAACTTCAGTCTGCATAAAGTTAGCAAGCCAGCATTGCTAATGCTATCGTGTCTAGGTTAAATACACGTTATTATATTAATCAATGTCAACAGCCATGCGTTGTACATCCGATTGACAACAGTAATTTAAATAAGTTGTTAAACGACTCTTGTATTAATGGGCATGTTGTAATTAGTAACTACACTTCTGTGAGCAGTGGTACAGAAGTCATACAGCATATATACTGTATACACAGTGGTGGGAAGTAACTAAGAACATTTACTCAAGTACTGTACTTAAGTAGAATTTTGAGATACTTATACTTCACTTGAGTGTTTCCATATTGTTCTACTGTGTACTTCTACTTCACTACAATTCAGAGGTAAATAGTGTACTTTTACTCCACGACATGTGTTTAATAGCTTACCTTTAGTTACTTTACAGATTTGGTTAAGATGCCTATTGGTTACTGGTGGCATTTTATGAGTTTATCAGTTTATTTGTTCATATAGACACCTAAAGTATATCATATATTATAAGATATAAATATCTTTATGTGAGATAAGGGATCGTTGCTCACTATGATATGATAAAGTGTGTTATATGCTCCAGGAAGGATACAGTATATTGTTGAATATATATTCAAGATAGCTATATACTGTATATAACATTACATTAATTGTAATTCAATATACATACATCAATCATATATGGATAAAAGGACAACTTCCCGGTTTATGAACATGATGTATGTTTATACATGATTATATGTGTAGATAACCTGTGTAAATAATGGTTAACATGGTGTCAGTGTTGTTCGCTTTGCAGTGTAGGTCTCTCTAACACTTGCATTGTTATTTTACTTAAAGTTTAGATGATCACTAAACCTATAAGCCATAACAAAATGGGAGATGCAGAATGGACGGGCTTTGGCCTTCAGGAGGGATAAACCTGCTCCAAGGAAACGGAAGTGAGGTGACCTCTGTCAGAAGGTAAAGTATAGAAACATATGTACCTATTACTTATTATTCACATATGATAAGTATATTACTGGACATTTACAATGTACTGGTGCAATAATTATCAATCATAGGATTTACACTGAGTGACTCACTCCAGGCTAAAACATAATGATGATAGTTTCAGATTAAGAAATGTCTCATGCATATATTTTATATCACACCCCCAGTAGTTACCCCCAGAGCCCAGCCTCCTCCCTGTGGTCTGCCAGGAGCCCCAAGAGCCCAGCCTCCTCCCTGTGGTCTGCCAGGAGCCCCCAGAGCCCAGCCTCCTCCCTGTGGTCTGCCAGGAGCCCCCAGAGCCCAGCCTCCTCCCAAGCAGTCTCTGGGTGCTGTCCATGTACGGCAGGGATATCCTCCTCCCTGGTTGCTTCCTCCTCCTTGCTGACCCAGGGATCTCCATCTCCTCCTTGCCTTGTCCCTCTGCAACACTCTCCTCCTCCCAGCCTGCGGCCTCCTCCCTAGTTGCTTCCTCCTCCCTGGTTGCTTCCTCCTCCCTGGTTGCTTAATCCTCCCTGGCTGCTTCCTCCTCCCTGGTTGCTTCCTCCTCCACAGCTGCTTCCTCCTCCCTGGTTGCTTCCTCCTCCCTGGCTGCTTCCTCCTCCCTGGTTGCTCCCTCCTCCCTGGTTGCTTCCTCCTCCCTGGTTGCTTCCTCCTCCCTGGCTGCTTCCTCCTCCCTGGTTGCTTCCTCCTCCCTGGCTGCTTCCTCCTCCCTGGTTGCTTCCTCCTCCCTGGTTGCTTCCTCCTCCCTGGTTGCTTCCTCCTCCCTGGTTGCTTCCTCCTCCACAGCTGCTTCCTCCTCCCTGGTTGCTTCCTCCTCCCTGGCTGCTTCCTCCTCCCTGGTTGCTTCCTCCTCCCTAGTTGCTTCCTCCTCCCTGGTTGCTTCCTCCTCCACAGCTGCTTCCTCCTCCCTGGTTGCTTCCTCCTCCCTGGCTGCTGCGCCAAGCAAGCTGCGGCATACGCCCATGCTGCTGACTCCTTGCACCCTTGTGCCTCCTCTCTGCCCTCCCTGTCCGCTGCCGCCTCTCGACCTTCTGCCTCCTCGCAGGCTCCAGCCTCCATGCCTCAGCCAGGTGTCTCTTCAGCACTTGATTCTGCGCCTCCTGATGAGTCTGGGGTATATAAATCAATATGCAATTATGTGTTTTAGCTGTGGTTGTCCTTTTTCACTGTCCTCACATTCTTTTTCTCTTTTCTATATGTTGGCAGGCTGTGGATGACTCTGGCATGGCAGGCATGGACCGAGTGGACAGCTTGGCAGAGTGTCTGGTGGAGCTGAGGAACCAGCTGACTATGGTCCGAACAAACCAGCAGGTCAGGATCAGGAACAGTCAAGCTGCTTTTCCTCTGTGCATATCCAAGTTCACACTTTGAGATATTCTTGTCTTACATGCTGTGTTCTCCCTCTCTCAGGTTAGTTGCTCTGTGGCAGAACCTGCTGGACTATGACAAGCAAAGGGTGGTTGTTGCTGCCAGACATCAGAGCAGGCTGGACAAAGGGCGGTTCAGGTCTCCTAAGAAGAAGCAGGAGTTCACTCCAGGGGTGGAGAGTTTGAAGAGGCATGCTCTCACCACCACTGCCCCACTTGCACAGTGGCCAGATTGCTGCCGCCTGATTGAGGCCATCTTTGTCAGGCTCTGTGTTATCCACCGTAGTCCCAGGAAGAGGGGGACTGGCACAGTGTCAAGATGGGATCTCATCCTGGAGGACTACAGGAACATGAGGCGCCGCATTCTGTCCAATGGGACAGTGATGCAGCAGCCCACCCTGAAGCTGGTGGACGTGAGCCACACCACCCGGTGCAGTGGCACAATAAGAGGGTTAACAGGGAAGACCATGCAGTGGTGTTGCAGGGGCTGGTCTTGCCTAGCCGCCTGTCTGTGGCATCTGACCCTCTTCCCCCTGCCAATGTTCGCCCCCAATCAGCAGCCCCCCGGCCAGGTGTTGCTCACCATTACATCCTCCCAAGTAGCACCGTTGGCCAGGTAAAGCTAAAGAGGAAGGCCTCGCCCACAACAGCAACACCGGCAACTTTAAAGCTGCGTCCCCAGCTGCAGCTATTCCCTGCTCCACCCTCTGGTCCTCAGATGGTGGTGCGGCAGCTATTCCCTGCTCCACCCTCTGGTCCTCAGATGGTGGTGCGGCAGCTATTCCCGGCTCCACCCTCTGGTCCTCAGATGGTGGTGCTGCAGCTATTCCCGGCTCCACCCTCTGGCCCTCAGATGGTGGTGCGGCAGCTATTCCCGGCTCCACCCCAGCTTCCCTCTGGCCCTCAGATGGTGCTGCAGCGACAGCTCTTCCCTGCTCCAGCTTTGGGCCATTGCTCCTGGATCTTTAATCCAGTGACCTCACAGGTGCAGGTGCAGGTCGCTGCTCCACAGGCTCCGAATGCCAGCCTCTCCTCTGTTCTTCCTGCTCCTACTCCTGGTCCAACCACCCGAAAGCTGACCCGCAAGGTTGTGCACAACACGTGCAAAAAGTGTGGGAAGTTTCGCACAGCGGAAACTGGACACAGCCAGTACAAGGGAGTTGTTTACTGCCCCTTGGTTGAGGCTTTGCCAAAGGAGCAGTGGCTGAAGGACACGAGGAACAAAAAGTGAGAAGTGTTTCCCACCCCCATAGGCATTGACACTTAATTATGTATATAGTTTGGTTTACAGTTTTATAGTTATGTGTGTATATATCTTATGTATAAATTGTATATAGTAATTTTATCTTCTATTTAAGAGTGTTATTATCATTATTTTGTTATACCGTTTTACTACTGTTTTAAATGTTATTATGTTTAACTAACATAAAATAAAGGTTTGGCTTTTTCAAGTATGCCTAGTGTCTGTCCAATAATTGTAGTGGAGTACTATGTTTACAATTTCTATACTTTTTCGTTCACCTGTTCGAGCAGCAGTTCGAAAGGCAAAAACAAAATAATTATAAAACCTATACCTTAGTTGATATTAATGTAATGGTTATATTTTTATTATTTATCCACAGCACACAAACAATGAGCTTCAATACAAATCCATATCGGTGACTTAAAAACTATCCCTGATTTTAAAAAAGTATTTAATAAACTTGAAAGAAGTAAATAACTTTTAGTTAATATTTAATATAAATATATTAATAGTTAACTGTATAACACAAGTCTATCAGTCAATATCTCTAATTAATTAATGTTAAGATATGCAACACAAGCACTTTTATTCCTCTCATGTTCTATATATTATACACTTCAATACTGACTGAGTTGGGATTCAATCCTGCAATCTTGTGGATGTGTTTTCCGCCTCAAGAAATAAACAAATACATACCTTTTTTGAAACACTACTGTATATAAACACTTTTAAATGCTACAGAAGGGAAATTGGGAGCAGGAGAATCGTTTCTCCTCTTTTCTCCTTTTTCTCTTGTTTTCTTCCTTTTTCTTCTTCCCCCTTCTTCCCCCTTCTTCTTCCTTCTTCCCCCCCCTTGCAAGACTATTGTTCCCCAGCTTGCGAGTATCATGATTGGGTGATAGGATTGGATTTTGACAGATGGTCCTGCGCCAGCTAGCGCCACAGAGACATGCTACACTGCTAAAAGGGGCTTGCGCAATTGGTTAGCGCGTTCGGCTGTTAACCGTAAGGTTGGTGGTTCAAGTCCACCCAGTGACGTTTAATATTTGAATAGACATCTAAGGTAACATGCCGGTTTTTGTGTTCAGGGGCAAGTTACCAGGAAACCAGTAACAAAAGTATAACTGTTACACATCATCATTTGATGTACGTCCTTGCTTCCAGCAACATTGAAGACATGAACTGAAGCTTTAAAAGCTAGCGCACATTATATACTATTATATATATATATATATATATTATACTATATACCTGGATACGGGGTCAGGGAAACATAGACAACTTCTCAACCTCTCTGAGCTTGCAGAATACCTGGGAGAAGACTACTGTGCCACACTTCTTGGATTCCATGTGTTCAGCGGAGAACACTGCACCAGTGCCTTCAAAGGGAAGGGGAAGGTGGGGCCCTTGAAAAAGCTGGAGAAGAACCCGAAGTTTCACAGGGCGTTCAGTCAACTCAACGACAACTGGAATGTCAAGCCTGAGGTGCTGAAGCAGTTGGAGCAATTCACCTGTCTGATATATGGAGAGAGTCGTGAGTCTTCAGTGGACGTAGTCCGTGCCAAGTTGCTGCGCAAAATGGTGGGGCAGGACGATAAACTCACTGCCAAGTCTAAGGTTGACCTGGCTCTCCTTCCTCCATGCTATGATGCTCTGAAGCCGCACGTCCAACGTGTGAACCAGCTCTATACAAGCGAGCTGATGAATCAATTTTAGAAAAACCAAACCCCTATGATGAGGAGCAGGGATGGATGAGGACTGATGGAGTGTTGAGACCGGTGTGGTCCTGTGGTCCTGTCCTGCCAACCTCCCTGGTTGATCTCCTGGACACGACAGAGCGTGAACAAAAAGACGAAGAAGAAGAGGAAGAGGAATTTGACTCTGATGATAGCATTGAAAACGATGATTGAGTATTAATCAGATAGTGGAGAGCCAAACCTTGACTGCTTATCTGGAATGGGAAAGAGTAGTCACATACTTATATTATGATGTTTGACGCTTGCTGTAGGCTAGTACAAAACAAATACATATTGGTTAAATACACAGCATCTGTCTGGACACCCTATGTGTTCACTTACTGTTCTGCAATATTGGCGTCTCTAAATTTGCATAGCATGCCACAGATACATGATCACTTTGGGAATAGTTTTATTGTGATCTTTGACCATCAAAACATGGGTCTAGACACATTATTTGTTCATGTATCTGCAATAATGGCTGAGATAGAGTGAAAAGTGTGAACATTCCGTTGTTGGCAATTGTGACACTAATTTGCATACAAAATACATGTGGGACATCCAGACAACATTTTAACATAGCTCATCATTTTCTACATACTTTTTCCACTTAGGAAACACTGATTATAAGAATATTTCTCTGTCGGTGCAAAATACATCGTTCTTGGTACAAGACTAAAATGCTATTTTATTGTAATGGTGGCACTAATTAGCATAATAGCATGCCACAGACACATGTGATCACTTTAAGAATAGCTTTATTGTGTTCCTTGACCCTCAAAACATGGATCTGGATACCTTATTTGTTCAGTTATCTGCAATAATGGCTGAGATATAATGAAAGGTGTAAAAATAGTGAAACTCGATTTTTAGGGTAAATAAACACTAATTTGGGAAAAAGATATACGTGGGACAATTTTTCAACTTTTTAACATAGCTAATCGTTTTCTACAAAAAAAATTTCAATCTAGAAAATCTGATTAAAACTATATTTCAGGGGGGTGCATGATACCCCCTTCTACCCACCCAACTATTAAGTCAACTCGTGCATCGGTAATAACAATAAATCAAATGATATAATATAATAGTATAACTTGTGTCTACTTTAAATACTTTAACAACACTTTCCTAATTATACTAGCATACTTTTACTAAAGTAACATTAACATGTTTAAATGCAGGGCTTTTGTAAGAGAGTATTTGTATAGTGTAGCATGGTCTACTTGACTTATCTAACCGAAGTGATCGTTACGTTACTTTGCAAACCGTCACACCCCCCCACACACAAAAGGACACGGTAACGTTGTGATTCACTTCAATTAATGATAACTACGGAGCTTGCTCACAGCAAGGCACAAGGCTACTTCACTCATTTAGCTAGCTAATGTAAGATACAAATGCTGTCGAGCCCTCACTGCTTGTAAAATAAAGAGCACAAACTGACTACTTACCCGAGCCCTGCTGTTCTCCGTCATTTTTCTCCCGGGTTGTTGTGATCACATGACTGACAAAGCTGTGCTCTGATAGGCCAGAAGTCGGTTTGATTGCATTAGGGCTCGATTGCTTATCCTGTCTAAGTAGCCCGGATGATGCTGCATCGCAATTTTGGACATCGAATTTTATACACCGAATTTTTTGACGTCGAATTTTTTTCACTTGAATTTTTGGGATCTGAATTTGAACATTCGAATTTTTTTCATTTGAATTTTTACATTTTTATTTCACATAGGTAAATTCGGAGCAAAAACATTCAGATACATGATTTTCAAAGTAATTATTTTCAATGCTATAAATTCGGTGTCTAATAAAATTAAAATACTTCTGTCTCTTGTTTGCTTCCATAATTTTCACAATAAAACAGTTATAAAATTACTGACTCCTGGGTTTACTACTGAAGAGGTGGTGAACAGGGATGGCCCGAGCACTCGATCTTACAGCCGGTCCCAGTAGGATCCAAGACTCTTATTCCCTAACGCATGTTCTCATTTCTGGGGTAGGTTGGCGCTCTCCGATGGCCCCTCGGTTCGCTGCCTGATACTCCCTCGCCCTCAATTGAAGGCAAATCCTAACCGCCCCCTTTTCCAGGCCATAACCTAAAATGAACGCCCACGTGTTTACTCCTCTTCATTCCTGAAATAATTAACCCTTAAGAGTCCCTGGGGCCATTTTTCAGCCATTCGGGTTTTCATGTTCATGCCATTTTGGCTGTGTTGAATGAATATTGCTCAAACTTGCCAGAGGATTTTATTTTTTAGTTGTATATTGAATTGTCGTCTCAGTTTTTTAAATTAGCCTAAAATGGCTAAGCTACACAAAAACCGACACATTAGTTCCTAGCGGCAAAAAATGCCCCATTGAAAACGCTTTTTTTGACGCCACATTTATCTTATCATAAACTCTTGATTTCCTTGATGTTAAGATTTCATTTTGAACTTCTAGCTTTACATTTTAAATGTTTATATTTGTCTACAAGATGGCGATACTTTTAACCCTTTGTAGCCTGCAGCAAAATGTCACACTTTTTACTGTTTTCTGCAAGGGTCACATGCTACTGAAATGATATGTGTGTGTCACTTTCGATGTTGGATAATGGTGTGTGTGTGTGTGTGCGCGTGTTTGTGCCCAACTTCAAAATACTTTTCTCTTAGAAGGCCACACTGCGTAATAATCTAATTCAATAATAAAAACAATGAGTTGTGAGAAACAAAGTTTTGGTTCTCGCTCAGGTTGTTTATGCAGGTGCACTGCAGCCATGGTTATAAGTATTACTATCAGTGCAGGAGTAGTCTTTTTGGAGATGGCAAGGTATTACAGCACACAGGAAGCTCTGGCTCCTCATCATCCTCCGTGGACTGTGAGGCTGACACAGAAGACGCCTCAGAGTCCACGGAGGACGCCTCAGAGGTGGGAACAGACCAGCTAGAGTCCAACTCAGACTCATCTGAAACTGAGACCGGATGGGAGTTGGAAGAAGCAGCTGCAGGATGGACTTCAAAAAATGGTAAAGTGTTTTGGTCTCCCACAAACACTGAGACGCTCCGCTACGTCCCAGCAGCCAGAAGTTTGTCCCCGGGACCAACACACTATGCTGTCGCCCGAATCAGTGACCCGGCATCCAGCTTTGCACTGCTGCTGACGGATGACATCCTGCAGCATATTGTGTCCATGACAAACCTGCATGGGAGACGGTCAATTGCAGAGTGGCGAGATATGGACACAGAGGAACTTCAGGCTTACGTGGGGCTGCTCATTTTGGCCGGTGTTTACAGATCAAAAAATGAATCGACCCTCAGCCTCTGGAGTGAGAAATCGGGACGGAGCATTTTCCGAGCCACGATGTCCCACAGGAGGTTTCACCAGATCAGCCAAACACTGCAGTTCGACGACGAGCTATCCCGACCGCGGTGCCGTGATGACAAGCTGGCTGCCTTCCGCAAAGTCTGGGATATGTGGACGCACCGCCTGCCGATGCTGTTCAGCCCATTCAGCGACGTCTGCGTGGATGAACAGCTCGTCCCATTCAGAGGCAGGTGCAGCTTCAAGCAGTACATGCCAAAAAAGCCGGCCAAATACGGTATAAAGATTTGGGCAAACTGTGATGTAAAATCATCATACGCCTGGAGACTGCAGGTGTATACAGGCAAAGCAGCTGGCAGTCCTTCTGAAGTCAACCAGGGGATGAGGGTGGTCCTGGAGATGACAGAGGGGCTCCAGGGACACATCATTACCTGTGACAATTTGTTCACGTCCTTCGCACTGGCTGAGGAGCTGCTCAGGAGAAAACTGGCCCTGGTTGGCACAATTCGCCGAAACAAGCCTGAGCTTCCCCCTATTTTGCTCCAGGCAAGAGCGAGAGCGATCCTCTCCTCCACCTTTGCCTTTACGAAGACCCACGCACTGGTCTCTTACATCCCTCTACGGGGCAGGAATGTGCTGCTTCTAAGCACGAAACACCAGACGTAAGCGACGAAATGAAGAGAAAGCCAGTCATAATCAAAGACTATAACCGATGCAAAGGAGGTGTCGACAACCTTGATAAGGTAGACACACATGTATTCTTACGCTTATATTCTTGTCTGAAATATATGTAGGTTTTTTTCAAATGAGAATTTTCCTATAAAATAATTAATATTTGCATCATGAGAGAAAATGCTTGGAATAATTTATTCAAATTGTCTTGTTTTATGTTTTTGTTAGGTTGTTGCCACCTACTCCTGCAGGAGGAGAACAAATCGCTGGCCACTTGCCCTCTTCCACAACCTGGTTGACATTTCCCATTACAACGCCTACGTCCTGTGGACATCAATGGAGCCATCCTGGCAGCAGCAGAAACCATACAGGAGGAGGCTCTTCATTGAAGAGGTGGGAGAAATGCTGGTGACCCCACACATCAAGAAGAGAGGGCGCCTTCCCCGCTCATCAGCCGCTGCAACAATGGTGTCAGATCTGCAGGGTGCTGCTGCAGGCCCCTCTCTCATCAGTGAACGGAAGAGCAGGAGGCAGTGCCACTTATGCATGGACAGAAGAGTTTGCAGCACCTGCTGCAAATGTGGGAAATTCATATGCAAGGACGGGACCACAGTCTGTCCATTTGCAGCCCCTGCTCCACCTGAGCTGGACTCTCACAGCCAGACACACAGTGTTCATTCAAAGTTCATCTTTGTAAAATAAATGTCTGGTTCAAAATGAACTAGTATTATTCATTTTAGTCAGGCTGGAGTAGTTTTAAAAGACTGACTCTTTGAAAGTGGGAACAAATATGAATATATCATATTTTTATAGCAGTTTTTGTGAAGGTGGCATTTTATGGCTTTAGGAACAAATACTTTTTTTTTTAAGGGACTCTTAAGGGTTAAATGGAGGCCCACTTTAGAGAACACGTGAATTGTAAATAAATACAGAGAAAACATAACAATTTGGAATGAACATTTTATTGGGGTCACACAGGTCAAAAACAGGATTAAGAAAAAACTATGGATGCTCACCGTTACATACGGAGGTTTCACGAAAGTTACATGGGAAATAAGCCCCTCCTCCACCTCTATATAAACAGCGTGTGGAAGCCCTTTCTGGCTCACTCTGTCCTAGAGATGGCAAATCCGGATAATTTTATGGACTCGGAGTCTTCTGAGTCAATCATTGAAGAGATCCGGATCATACGAGTCATTTGAGTCATTTGAGTCATATGAGTCAGCATGACCAAGACCGTAGAAATCCTACCGGTGAAACCGAAAAGTTGTTGCATTTAACCAGCATATTAAACTAACGTTACATTAACCTCCGCTACACAGTGTATTTTGCTTTAATAAAACATGTGTGTGTGTGTGCATTTTAAAAAATAAGTGTTTTGCATTATATGTATATAGTTATTTTAATATGTTCCTGTACTTAAGCTAATTTTGCACAATTGTGTTTTCATTTAATAATAATAATAATAATAATAATAATAATAATAATAATAATATTAATAATTATTGTATAATTACATTTTATATATTCTAACTGTTTTGCAATTTTCTATCATTTGTTTCTTTTTGTGTGCCATGTTCAAAATAAACGAGTTTCCAAGTAAGATCCTTATTGGAAATGCAGATAGTATTACAGGAGACTGTTGCACAACATGACCATTTTGTTAGAAGTCTACACTGAAACTTAATTTAGAGCCGGAAAAATCGCGGGATCCGTGAATCCAGGTCAATAATCGAGAGAGACCAGTAGCCTACGAGGACTCAGAGCCGTAACATATAGCAGGCAGCAGATCCAGAGATCCAGCAGACTCGTCCCCATGCACGAATCTACAGCAGACTCAGCCCCTCCTCCGAGTCCCACGGCTCCCGCGAGTCCCACGGCTCCCGCGACGAGTCGCAGCAGACTCAGAGATTTGCGGACTCACGGCTCACTCACGGCTCACGGCTCACTCACGGCTCACTCACGGCTCACGGGACTCTCGCGGGAGCCGGAGGAGGGGCTGAGTCTGCTGTAGATTCGTGCATGGCGACCACCATAGACTGTATATAAAGATGGCGACGAGTCTGCTCTGGATCTGCTGCTATATGTTACGGCTCTGAGTCCGCACGAGACACAAATATGTCATGATGGGGTCAAATAACTATGAAAAATAAGAAATTAATTAAAATGAACATATATACTATGTTCATTTTAATTAATTTCTTATTTTTCAAAGTTATTTTATCATGGGTGGAGATACTTAGTGAAGTTGTTGCAGTGGTGATTTGTTGACCCCTTGACCCAATAAGGTACACTCTTCAAGACCTTTCTGATTGGAAGGTTAGGGGTAGTCCCCCTCCCCCTACTTGTCACCAACCATCCCCCACTATCAAGATTCTCCCAAAACACCTCAGACAGAAGTGACAAGAGAAGAGAGAGTGACATTGACTGAGGATTATTTGCTAAAGATAAGAGGATTTTTTTGTTGGAGATGAGTACTCGGAAAATAAGTGATATATGGATGCATTTTGTTGGAGTAAATCAGGCACAAGCAAGATGTCAGTATTGCAAAAACCTGATATCTGTTCATGGAGGGAGCACATCAAATATGAGGAGGCACTTAAAAACTAAGCACCCCACTGCACTTTTAGCAGACACTCAGCAGACAACAACAGGGACAGCAGAAGCAGCAGCGACAACATCTGCAACGGCATCAACCAGCACAGATTCAGGTGTGGCAAGTACATCAACTCAACTTGCAACAGCCACCACCACAGCACCACAAGCAGCCAGAAAAAGGCCAAAACAAACCACTATGGGAGGCTTTATAAACAGGCCCATTCAACCACTGCAGCAGAGTAAAGTGGACCAGGCTTTGGTTAAAATGATAGCCACTGATTTTCAACCGTTCACAATTGTTGAAGACAGGGGGTTCAGAGCATACACAGCGGCACTGGACCCATCATATGTGCTGCCAAGCAGAGGCACTATATCAAAGCGGATGCTGCCCAACCTTTTCAAAAAGGTCAGAGCTGAACTCCAAGAGCAGATTAGGACTGCTCCTGCTGTATGTTTGACAACAGACTGCTGGACCTCCAACACAACAACAAGCTACATGTCAGTGACATGCCACTACATCACTGACTTTAAACTCAGATCCAATTTACTGGACTGTTTTGTTGTCGCAGAGTCGCACACATCCCAAAATCTGGCGCAAGAGTTGAGCCGGGTTGCAAAAGAGTGGGGCATTCAAGATAAAATTGCAGCCTGTGAAGCAGGATGTAGCCACACGGTGGAATTCAACCTACTTCATGATGCAGCGTGCCATCGAAATCAAGGAACCTCTTGTCTCCACAATGGCACTGCTCAATCCACTGCTACCAGCCTTAACTCCCGAGGAATGGGATATCACAAAGGAGGTGTGTGATATTCTTAAGCCCTTTGAAGAGGTGACTGTGGAGATGAGCTCAGAGAGGTATGTAAAAATAACGCAATTTTATGAATTACATTTTTCATACATTATATGCTGTGTTGATGGTCATTAGTATAAGGCCTGATGGTAATTAGTAAAGAAGGCTGCAACTGCAAGAAACACAATTTCAATGACTATTTATTTTTTCACAGGTTTGTGACAGGCTCAAAAGCCATTCTGATGGCACGGGGGCTCCAGAGAATTGTTGCCCACAGGCAGAGAAACCCCTCCACCCACGAACCTGTCAAAGGGATGGTTAATTTTCTTGCAGCAGATTTGGAGAAAAGATTTGGGCAAATTGAAAGGGTCAGAGTGCTTGCTGAAGCTACACTTTTGGACCATCGCTTCAAAAAGTATGCCTTTGTGATTGAAAGGAACGCAGAGGAAACTGTGTCAAGAGTGGTGGGAGCAGCAACACATGCGGCAACACCAACATTACCCAGCACAGAGGAGGAGGAGGAGGAGGAGGAGGAGGAGGAGGAGGAGGAGGAGGAGGAGGGTGGCACAACTGTGAATCCTCCAAGTGAGCCAGTGCCTCAATTCTGGGCTGACTTTGAGGAGCGAGTGACCACTCTGAGGCCAGGGGTCCAGAACCCGACCACTGGGGCCATGCTGGAGATCAAGGGATTCTTGGCAGAGCCACTTATCCCCCGAAAGGCTGACCCCTTGGAATGGTGGAGAGTTCGAGCCCTGGTGTACCAAAATATATGCACAGTCATGAAGACCAGGCTCTGCATTGTGGCCACATCTGTCCCCTCAGAGCGTGTTTTCTCGAAAACTGGGCAGATCATTACAGACAGGAGGAACAGGCTCAGCCCTTCAAAAGTGCGTGAGCTTGTCTTTCTTAATGCCAACTTGTGAGTGACACACTTAATTAATGCACTTGCACAATGCACATTATGTATATAGTTATTTGATTATGTTCCTGTACTAAGCACATTTTGCACAATTGTGTTAATTTAAAAAAAAAAAAATAAAAATCTTAGCCTATATGCCAACTGATTTGCACATTGTTCTCTCATTTGTTGTTGGCAAAAGATATGCTTGATTTTTTTGTGTGTGCATTTAAAAAAATAAGTGTTTTGCATTGTATGTATATAGTTATTTTAATATGTTCCTGTACTTAAGATAATTTTGCACAATTGTGTTTTCATTTAATAATAATAATTGTATAATTACATTTTATATATTCTAACTGTTTTGAAATGTTCTATAATTTGTTTCTTTTTGTGTGCCATGTTCAAAATAAACGAGTTTCCAAGTAAGATCCGATTCCTTATTGGAAATGCAGCTATTATTACAGAAGAGTCTCCTGTAATAATAGCTGCATTTCCTGAGGAGACTGTTGCACAACATGACCATTTTGTTAGAAGTCTACACTGAAACTTAATTTAGAGCCGGAAAAATCGCGGGATCCGTGAATCCAGGTCAATGATCGAGAGAGACCAGTAGCCTACGAGGACTCAGAGCCGTAACATATAGCAGGCAGCAGATCCAGAGATCCAGCAGACTCGTCCCCTCCTCCGGCTCGCACGGCTCCCGCGAGTCCCACGGCTCCCGCGAGTCCCACGGCTCCCTCGACGAGTCGCAGCAGACTCAGAGATTTGCGGACTCACGGCTCACTCACGGCTCACGGCTCACTCACGGCTCCCGCGAGTCCAACGACTCACGGCTCACTCACGGCTCACGGGACTCTCGCGGGAGCCGGAGGAGGGGCTGAATTTGCTGTTGATTCGTGCATGGCCTACCTCTTTAGGTAGCTTGTGTCGAATCAGTAGAACACAGTAGCTGCGGTATGCCGTGAGGTCTGATCCGGGAACACTTTGGCCAGACACCAGACAGGACTATATATAGCCCACTTCGTCTTCGTACTGCAGTTGCTTTACCGCACCGTTGTGACGAAAAGGGAGCTGAGCCAGAAGGCAAAGCTCTCTGTCTACCGGGCCATCTTCATTCCTACCCTCACCTATGGTCATGAAGGATGGGTCATGACCGAAAGAACGAGATCGCGGATACAAGCGGCCGAGATGGGTTTCCTCCGCAGGGTGGCTGGTGTCTCCCTTAGGGATAAGGTGAGAAGTTCGGTTATCCGGGAGGGACTCGGAGTTGAGCCGCTCCTCCTTCGCGTCGAAAGGAGCCAATTGAGGTGGTTCGGGCACCTAGTTAGGATGCCACCTGGGCGCCTCCCTAGGGAGGTGTTCCAGGCACGTCCAGCTGGGAAGAGACCAAGGGGTAGACCTAGGACCAGGTGGAGGGATTGTATCTCTTCGCTGGCCTGGGAGCGCCTTGGGATCCCCCAGTCAGAGCTGGTTGATGTCGCCAGGGAAAGGAAAGTTTGGGGCTCTCTGCTGGAACTGCTACCCCCGCGACCCGACCACGGATAAGCGGGAGAAGATGGATGGATATTCTAGTTATTTTGTGAGCTGCACCTGTAATCTGATTCCTACAATATGTTTTATGTCTAACAAATACAGTGGTGGCGCTGGGGTAGGCTACAGCCATACCAAGAAATGGCTTAGCCCCACCATGAACAATTATGTTAAAGCAAATTAAATTAAATAATAAGCAAAATGTTGAAAATATACGGGTCGTGTCCAGGGGTTAAATTGGGATTTGATATGTGGTGGGGGCTCTTTTTGAAGGTGTGTCATTATTTGACCTTAAGGGCCATAAAGTATCTGCTCCATTATCTGTATCAAATGCACAAATTGATGCTGAAGAAAACTGTGATGCTCCTCTCGCTACCAGGAGAGAAACTTGAAATAAGGAGACCAATGGAGTCTCTGAGAAGGTTCAAATGGGTACTTTAAAGGTCCCATGGCATGGTCCTTTCTACTGATCATAATACCATTGTTGAGGGATATTACAATAGAAAAATACTGTGCAATTTTCCAAACTCAGATTGGTTTCTCATACATTATCTCTGGATAGTATGAGTTTTCACTCCCTGCGCTAAACGGCTCGATGGAGTTCCTGCCCCCACCCTCCTGTGCGTCCAGTGTGCTCCGATTGGTCAGCTCTGCCACTCTGTTCTGATTAGTCAACCACCAGAGAGGCTCTGCCTCTGTTGACATCTGCCGTAAAGTGGTTTAGCGGGAACTGTAAGGAAATATTTGTATGTATTGATGCAAACTGTGAAGAAGCTTGAAAATGATTTGAGTAAGAAAACTGTGAACTGTTTTTGGGACCTGTGAACATTTGGTTTTGTGAGGACAAAGGAAGAGGGGGAAGGTGTGGAGTTGACATACAGTCATCTCAGATCCCTGTGATAAGGAAGCTGAGCCACTGGGATTGGGGACTTAAGATGTGAGCTGTTGATACTAATTTGGGCAGCCAATCACTGGTCTGGAAGGGAGGCGCAGATAACTCCTCCTTTGGTCAGCGAGGTATTTAGACAGGAACCCCGCTGTGTTCTCGCTCTCTCTCCTCGTGCCGCTGGGACTGGAGGTCTGGCGGCCTGTGGGCAGGAGCCAGGAGTAGGCCAAACTCCTGACATTACACATATGATACGATATGGTTGTGTATGGTAATGTATTTGATTGTATTGCATTGTATATTACCATTAAAGTGGATTATTGTTTAACGGTTAAGTGTATGCTCTGGATTCCCTTCATGTAAGATAACAGCTTGTGTAGGAACGCGAGGAGATTTGGAAATGCGGCCTAGTTACCACCAAAATCTCCTAACAGAACTTGCAACATAGCAATACTAGATTTGAGAATCGATAGATAGAGTTATATAGATAAATAGATAGCTTACATATAGCATACAATGGCGTATGGAGCATACAATTTCGAACCTCCGTTCGATCCTAGAATAGACCAAATCGCGAGTCTTGCCTCGCCGTTCACTACAGCAAGACCAAACAGTGTCATTGTGGTACGTTTTACATTTCAGATGTCATCAGATGAACCTACAACTGTTGTTATTTAGGTGCCGTTGTGGAAACTGCGCTTTGATGCCAAGTGAGCCGAGGCGCGACAGGGCGGGACCTGCTGCCACCGAGCGTGAAGTTCCAGACTTAGCTCAGGCTAAGACGCTAAGCTAACATGCTCTCAGTATTAAGCTAACAACCTATGCTAACAACCCAGCTTGCGGTCACTGCTCCTCGTTCCCGGCATATTCTGAAGGTAAGATACCCTGTAACTTTACAAAACTTGTCCTTTTGATTTAAATGTTCTTGAACCTACACTATACAATTGTTTTTTAAGTGCTTCACCGTTTTTCAAATATAAATGTCATTTGTAACTAAACTTTGTAAACTAGCAGAGATATGGCCAGTGTTGCGTGAATTAAATGTGATTAATGAAATATGACTGTAGAAAAAGAAAGGTGCTTTTATATTGATTAAAACATTTTTTTTTATTTCAGCATTAAGAAAAAAGAAGATTGCAACCTCCTCCACGCCAAACTGCACAACCTGTAAGTTGATGGTCCTGGCTTACTTTACATGACTTCAGATGGTTGACATTACACACAAACATACTATACATATACATGTGTGCACAATTGTAGATAAACAGCACACAGTATATAAATATATATATATATATATATATATATATATAAACTGTGTGCTGTTAATCTGTTTTTTGAGGTTTTGCTCTCTTGTTACTTTTAACCATACAGGTGTGATTTCATAGTTATTTTGTATGTTATTGTCAAAGGAACAAAATGAGCAACCCTTTATACTTAATTTGATATTCCTCATTATCTGAAGCATTTGTTACTATAATTTATTTTCCTCCCATAGTGACTGTATGGATAATCGGAGACAGCTATGTCCGGCGTGGAGCCCAGAGAGCTACAGATGTAGCACTCCAGATCAGACTCAAATGGGTGTGTCACAGTCAAAAGCCCAGCGGATGCCAGTGGCTGGGGGTGTTGCCAAATTGCTAGAGGGCGTTGCCCAATTTCCCCATTTGTTCAATTACAGGATTTAACCATGAGATGGCGCTTCATTCACAAAATACACAATGGGTGTTGTAGAAACATCAATATTTTAGATCAAATAAAGTATATAGTTTGCTTTATGCAGTATATTTCCTGTAATATTGTACAGTAGATTGAAGTAAATCAACTTATACATTAAGATAAGATAAGATGGACCTTTATTAATCCCGTGGGGAAATTCAGTAGTTCAAACAGCAACAGGGTGAGAGTGAAAAACAGGACAGCACAGATTCACACAGATTAATAAAATCAAAAATAAGATGAGCGATACAAAATAATAATAATAATGAGAAACTATGAAATAAGAAATGAATAAAACTAAAATGTAATTATCATATCATATATTATAATGTATTGTATTATTAAGTAATATCATACATTAACCCCATTATAGCAGATGCCACATTGAATGGATGCATCAATAATTACAACAGAGTATTTCTAAATACAAGTTGTAAAAATACTTATATGTATGTAATATTAACCCTTTGGAGTCGACCGTCACGCCGGCGTGATCAGATCACATGACCTGTTCAAGCCGGTGCCGCATAAAAACAACAGTCCGGACAACATTGCCGTGTGTTTCTGTCGAAAGTACTGGCTTGAAACTACTGTATATCCCAGTCTTTGATTCATGCAAAAAGACCCAGTAAACACGGAGATACGGTGATATAAAGTTAATACATTTCAAAAGTATGAAATATGGAAGCACATATTTGAATATCTTCGCCATATTTGATCATTTTACGAAACGGAAAATACTGGAAACTGTAGATCCTGCTCAACAGGATGTATATGTGTATTTCTGTCGAAAGTACTGGCTTGAAACTATATGCCAGTCTTTGTTTCATGCAAAAATACCCAATAAACACGGACATACGATGATATAAAGTTAATACAGATATATTTCAGAAGTATGAATAATGGAAGCACATATTTTAATATTTTCGCCGTATTTTATCATTTTACGAAACGGAAAATACTGGAAACTGTAGATTCTGCTCAACAGGATGTATTTACCAGGAAGGGGTGAGGTAATCAGGTAAACGGAGTGATACGAGACGAAAAGAGACGAAGAGGGACGGCGGGCACCGAAGAGAGACGGCGGGAAATGAAGAGAGACGAAGATATACGAAGACAGGCGGCGGGAGACGAAAAGAGGCGGCGGGAGACGAAGAGAGGCTGCGGGAGACTGCGATTGAAGTAAAGTGACAGACAAACATTGAGAATTTAGATATAGTTAGATAGATTTAGAGTTTTGAAGACTCAACTATGATGAAGAGAACTCTGAACGTGAGTCAAGCTTTAAGCTTGTTTTTTGACATGGAGGAGGAGGAATCTGTGATGTTGCCCTCTGTGTCGTAGTTGACAGAAACCGCTTTGAAGCGTGGCACAGATGAAGACAGAAAAAACAGATTGTTGTACATAATGTGTATATATATATATATATTTATAATAACACTTTTGCCTTATCAGAATGAAATCCCATGCTACCTCAATCAAACTTTCACATTATCATAATCACATCCCATGTATATATTTCCAGCTTTTAAATGGTTTCGTTGTGTATGTTTGTGTTGTGAAAAATAAAATCATTTTCAAAATCTGTTTTTACGTTTTTGTTGTGATTTTGGGTCCAAAATGTTCATATAGTAGAAGATCACCTACATCCAAACGAAATAAATATAATTAATTATGATGAATACGTTAAGTCTTGTTCATTGTTTTTCACTTTTATTAAATGTTTGATATTTCCGGTGGAAATGGTGGACTATCGGACATTCAAAATGCAGCATATTTTCACTCTTACACACATATATTCTCATTTTATATACATACATTTTCACTCTTACACACGGATATTCTCCTTTTGCTCTCATGCGTAATCTACTAAATCAAAGTATGTCATGTATATTTAGTTTTCGTTGATGAGACGAGACGGACTAAGGTGTTAATGGTGGACTATCGGACATTCAAAATGCAGCATATTTCCCCCAAGTGTCTGTCAAAATGCATTTTACGTTTCTAACTTGCAATATCAATATTTCAGCTCTCTTCACTCCAGAAGAGCGATCTCCCTCTCTCTCTGTGTGCGGGGGATCACAGGATTCTTTATGAATGCAAACCGAGTCATTTCGTTGCCTCTTCCCCTCAATGTGAAGCAACAGATTGAGTCTTATGTTTCCAATCGGTTCCCAAATCTGAACATTGACCAGTGGCATAAGATCAGGAGCCGGGTAAACGAGAGACTGAGGAGCCCCAGAAAAACAGATCCCGAAATCGCTCGTCCTGGTTTCCGCAGCAGATAGGCCTACAGCATGTGTCTGTTACTGTATGTCAGTTATTTTAAATAAAATGGTGAAAACTGAACTTGAAAATTGTTTCCTCTTTTTATTTTCTTTATTATTTTCGGGATGGGGAGACGTGTGTGATTAAAAATTCATTCGCAGAAATGTAAAGTGATCTAACTACGGGAAGAGCCGTGTAAATGGGTGGCCATATGCATTTGAAAAGCAATATAAATCACACAGTTATTATGCAATAGGCTATAAAAGCACCACCGATTACCTTTCTCCAATTCAAACTCTTGACGGGAAAAAAGGAAGGTGTAAATGGTTGGGCTATACTGTACTGTATACATACAAAGGCCATTCAATAGACGTTCAATATATAGTATTCGTTTATTAGAGTCGGCTTGACTCGGTTTGCATTCATAAAGAATGCACAAATGTGTTTAATCGTTAATGTCATAGTATTCGTTTATTAGTCCCCGAGGGGAAATGGGTAGCAGCACATCACAGAGGCATTTAAAAAGTGAAGAACATTCAAGTTAAACAATACTAAGTAAACAATTAACACAGTAAATTATGTGGATTAAATCACATTTATTTCGTTAAAAATAAACGAAATGACTCCGTTTGCATTCATAAAGAATGCACAAACGTGTTTAATCGTTAATGTCAGATATGTAGGCCTACTAAGTAAATAGCCTACATTAGTTCCTGCTCAAGATTAGATTCAACTTTATTGTTATTGCACAGATTACAGGTACTGAGACAACGAAATGCAGTTTAGCTTCTAACCAGGAGCAACAAGCAGTAAAGTGAAAAGTAATGTTCATAATCTACAGAATAAAATATATAATGAATTGAATGATGAATAAACAGTGAGGGGTATGAATACACTAGATATCAGCTGTGAGCAGTATGAACAGTGTGTTAATCGTTAATATCAGATATGTACTAAGTAAATAGCCTACATTAATTTCATGATGGATTAAACCACATTTATCTCGTTAAAAATAAACAAAATGATTAAATGTAGGGTGAATTGCCCTAATGTGGAACATTTTTGCATTTCAGACTTCGGGAATATATTGCGACATGAAGCCGATACAATAAATCAAAATCCAGTAACATTCTGAAATCCCCAGGATGTGTCCTAATCAAACCAAAAGAGAACATGCAGATATTAAACTCATACAAGAAATGGTAGACATATTAGTACTCTCAGTGCCAAGTTGTCTCAGACAATCTGTTTTCCTAATGTGGGACAGTTCTGTGCAAAATGTGGGACACTGAAAAGTCTATATTAAAAAGCCTCAGTCACCTTCATTCATGTAATAAAAAAATCGCAGGCCAGTAACACTCAAAGCTACAGTAAATGTGCAATACCATGCTATGTTACTATTTATAATGTTATTGTTGTTACAACAGAAGATGTTTTTATTTAAATTGAAGTTAAATGCATCAATCTGGTGCACTGAGGGCAAAATTAGTAGATTTGTGGATACGGCTCTCAACACTCATATGAAACAGAACTGTTCTTACAATGTGTGTTGGAAGGTATTAAATTACTATGCATATGTTATTGTGTAAACACACAGCTGATCACCTGAGAGCTGCCGTTTCATTCAGAGCGTTTAAAAAAAACGACGGTCTGATTTCAACAACTCAATATTAGACACTAATAATACAGTAAACTATGAACACTGTACATATTATTGTTTGCCCGTGGGATTAGGATGATCGGTAGAGAGCCGCTGCATTTTCCTGCGTCGGATGTGATATAAAAACAAAGCGATTATTGTCGTTGTTGTAAACTCACGTGGATTAAATGTAGTGCATTAATTTCAACTCGCGAACATATGATACATTAAATGATCGCGAGGATCACAATCGAACATCGTTTGTTTGAGCCTGGATGCATTTCCTGATCTAAAAACATAGCGATGGTTTTGTACTTACGCCAACGTGAATTAAACATTATTTTGTTAAATAAAAACATGGTGATGTTTAGTAAATGATTACATGTCTCTTACTTAAGCACAGAATATGATCCTATCCGTGACATATGGATCTTAACAAATATCCGCTATATCAGATCCCTGTAGATCAGCTGTTTATTTCACATGAGTTCCAGTGTGGCAGCTTTTCACGGCTTCCCCTGGTGGATCCATGATCCATTGCTGCTGGTTTCATTATAATTAAATGTATTTATCAAGGGGGCGTTTCAAGTCCTGCGGGGGGGTTTTCCTTTTCAGCAGGGGCCCACCCCGTGCCGATCACGGACCCGCCCGGGTAGGCGTCTGAAACGAAGCGCTACATCTGTACAGAGACCATCGGCAGCAACCTTGGCCTCGACCTGAGGGTGTGCTGGTTCGGTTGGGGTGGACTGCGCTGGAGAGGTGTCCTCCCTTTCTTTTCCTACTCCCTGCGAGGAAGAGCAGTCCCGGATGTCCTCCTCATCCACTGTGGCGGCAATGACTTGGGGGATGTGCCCAGTGTTCAGTTGCTGAACCAGATGAAGGAGGACCTGCACCAGCTTCACCATCAGCACCCTGGCTTGAAGATCATGCTCTCCCAGAGGCGCCGGTGGAGGGCTGGTGCAAATCCTGTCAAAATTGACAAGGCCCGGAAGTTTGTTAACAGTGTTATGGCTTCTTTTGTTCATAGCCTAAATGGTGCCATTGTTGACCACTCCAACATTAGACATGACAGTCCTGGGCTGTTTTTGCGAGATGGAGTTCATTTCACCCCTAGGGGAAATTATATTTTTTTAAAGTCACTAGCCAATTGCCTGAAAGACCACCTCCAAAGACTCTGAACTGCTAAAATGTCAGTATCACTGTCTTTGGATTTGGCATTTAGAGTATGTATTATAAGGCCCTTGCTAAGCCCAGACTGTCATGGCTAATGTTGAGTTAGATATTACATCTGTAGCCATAACACTGTTAACATGGCTGCTCTTCCTCTTCCCCCAATGGACTCTGTCGCTCTCCAGGCCCATGCTGGGCATGGCTGTCTGTCAAACCTTTTATTTTGTATTTGTTAAAATAATTATGTATTTATGTAAATATTGAAAATAAATTACATTCATATTTTCACTTCTTTTGTCTACTGCTTACTGAAAATGTTAGCTATCACATCCAAATGGGACTATCAAATGAAAGGATAAGCTTACCATACAATACAGAAAACATTACACATTAAGGCTCAACTCTTTTCCCAAGCCGGAGCAGTCTGAAAAGAGTCCCAAGTTTAAAAACACAAAATCTTGACAATGAATACTACGCTGTCATTTATCATGACAATGCAAACAACAAGAAGGTCTCCTCTAGTCCCATGTATTTTGGCATCAAATATGTCATAAGCATACCATAGAATGTAATTATGAAGTGCAACACCCACAATCCCTAGAGCAGGGGTGGCCAACCAGTCAGAGGTTAAGAGCCACATTTGTTCTATGTTACTGCAAAGAGCCACATCAAACACACAGTCACTGATACCGCTTGTTTCAGTTTTTTGTTTTCTGGAGACAAGATTTCAACCACATCACTGATGCATTTTTGTGGCATTGGGATATATATTTTTTAAATCCTCTGGAGCAGAGAGAGGAGCTGTGGATTATTGATTAATGCATCATTGTTTCTTAGGGTCAAAAACACTAAACTCACAAGTTCAAATGAAAGCGTTTAGTTTATTTAATAAAAGAGCACATGTTCAATGTGAAAAGTGACAGTAGTTATAGATTATTTGCAATTTGGTGCTACATATATATATTTTTTAAACACCTTGAATTTCAGGGGGGCGCGGGGCTCCGTTGGCCCCTCCAAGACAATGGTAGGGGAAACACTGGATAGTGTTTAATCAACGATAGGTTTCCCCCCCCTCAAAGGTAATTGGTTCACTGCATCGCAGGTATTATTGTGATTGGCTCTTGGGACACATCAAAATTAGACGCCTGTCATCCTCTCATACTGACACCTGACACCACACACACGTAGGGAGAGCCGGGACGAAAGTAACGGAGCAATTTTATCCGAGCCCAAACAACTTTAACCGGCCAAATTACGTCAGAATGATCAGCATTCAATACTTAACAGACCTACTAAATATCAGGTTTAACTGTCAGGAGTAGCTAGTGTTGTCACGGTACCAACATTTTGGTTTCGATACCAAGTCAAGAATTGCGATTCCGATTATTTTTCGATACTTTTCTTAAAAAGAGGGAAACAGTCTTAAATGTAATTATTGTGCTTTATTTCACACCAGAACCAGAACCATAACACACACTTTTAAACAATGAGAACAATAAATAAAATAAATGACAAGAATTTGCATTAAATAAAATTAATACATTTCTCACAGACAGGCCTCGTGGTGTCCGTAGGCTTGCCCTCACTGTCAGAGATATCGCTCAAATACTTCCACATTTCGCTTCTGGCGTCTTTTTTGTCAACAAGCCGAGGCGCAGCGGCAGCTGCACTCCCACTTGCAGCCATGCTTCTCGTTTTCTCACATGCTCTGGCAGCTAGCGCATGCACGAGAGAGGGGAGGCACTTGAGCGTGCTTGAGAGGGGAGGGACTGCAGGCACGCTGCAGTGCAGGGAGTGTAAGCAGAGCGCTGAACACACACGGCTCTTATTAAAAGTACTTTCCGCCGTCATTCTTAAAGTACCGATACTAATGAAACGGAGGAATCGTAACGTTTTCAACGGCAGGGTATCGCGGTACCTTTCAAGTATCGGCACCACTAGTCAGGAGTCAGTGTCTCTCCCCCAAACTCACACATATAAAATTCAATATGAACTGAAAAGCCGCATGAAACTAGGCAAAGAGCCGCATGCGGCTCGAGAGCCGCGGGTTGGACACCCCTGCCCTACAGGGTCGTAACGTCACAGAAGATAATACCTTTTAGAGAGTTTCGTTCAGTATGCAGATACATATTTGTTTTACAATAGAAACATTTTTCTCCATAAATGTTCCCACATGTTGTGAGCATCAACTTTAAATCTTTTGTCAACAAATAAAAAACATCTTAATTTCCTTTACGACAACATTTTGTTTATAACACCACTACACTACATTAACAATAAGCATAGGAAAATGATAAATGTCAACAATTAAGATTGTGCTTTTACTCTTTATGTAATCAGATCTATTTACATTGAAAATGTGATAAACACACATTGAAAGTTACATCTTGCATTTTATGAAAAGTAAAGGTTTCGAATCATTGTATGACTTAAGTACACTAGAAAATAAATTAAAGATGTGCAACAACTGTATCAGTAATTAAAATGATATAACTTATGCACAGGGTTGGGAGGGCTACTGGCCAAAAACACAACCAGTAACTTAATGTGAGTATCGAGATATAAAAGTAATGGAACCTGATAACTTTATTTTTGTTTTGGATTACCTCAATATCAAATGCAATGCAAATAAACACAGGAGAGAAGAAATATGAATATGATGTGTTTACTGAAATGTATAATATAATACCATAAAGCAGATTCAGGCAGTAGGTGTACAGATTCACAATGAAAGTATTAGCCTACAGAACAGTACCGCTTCCAGAGAAGAGATACAATTTGATCATTTTACATATATATGCTCTTTTTAGGTTTTGAATACGATTGTAATCCTGAGTTTCCCTATTATTAGAAAAGTCAAACTAATCCGATTACATCTCTTCCTATGTATCTAAGGATTACACTTTCCTTTTTCTCTATACGATCTTGATTCGTGTTCGATGTAATCCATTACTGCCTAAGCCAATACAAGTCATCACTTTTGGAAAATGGTCTCAAGTTATAAATGATGTCTTTCACGTGGAGAAGACATCCCATTGGCCGAGGCGTTGCAACTTCCCTCAAGCGTCCTACATGAAAGAAAGATCACATGTTAGAAATGTGTGCACAAACTATTCAGTATGACCCGTCTTGGTTTAAAGCCCAAGTGTGAGAGTGAACAGAGGCGGAGTCTGTCTGTTGGCTGCTGCTACCCAAACCCAGAGCCCTAGAGATACTAAGAGTTACGACACTCCCATAGACCTCCGTTGTAAAAAATGGCGGCGCCTACTTCCGGGGTATGGACATCGAAATAGTTCAACATATTGTCATTTGGGCGTTGGACCTCATTCACTTACATTACGGCGCGTCGATTAGTTCCAGAGGTAAGTTGCTGAAATATCGAACTCTTTTGAATTGTCAACTGTCTATATTGTATCAGAGGCCCTTTATGATGCTTATACTGGTCTTCATTTGTATATGCACAGCGTAATTATCTATATTTTATCTTGGTTATTACAACCAATTTTGCTAGCATTGCCTGCTAGTTAGCTAGCGCGACTTCGTCAGCTTTGATTTGAAGGTAAGATTTCAGTAATGAATCGCTAGCAGCTTATATATCAATGATGCTGGGTAACTAACAAGCAGGATTTAGAATGATTATGTGTTTTTATTGTTATTTTGGTTTTTATCTGCTGAACCTGACCGTGTCAGCCATCCTTAGTCGGCTTTTTCTGTATGATATGACTTAACTGCTAGCACTAGTAGAAATGATGTGGCGTTTGTGATAAATATTTCATTGCATTTTGGGATATACTAACATTTCATTATGTGACATGTTGACTTAGTTTTTGTTAGTACTGTTCCGTGTTAACTTATCTGTACTGTACAACTAGCCTAGCGCTACTTTTTAATGCTTGATGGCATGCTAGGATAGATTCCTTTGTATTGTAATATACACACTAATTTGATTATTCTTCAAAGGTATTATTCAGTCTTAAAAATATAATAGCCTACTGAATAGGCTACTCTGCAGCAGTGAATGAAGGATGAGCCTAAAACATGGTCATGCATCCAAAATGTTTATTTTTAAACAAAATAAACACTTTAAAAAAAATAATTAGCACTTTTTTTTATTCAGCCTCATATGTCAGCCTCATATGGCTGTTGCTGCTGCTGCTGCTGAAGGAGGGGGCTGCTGCTGGAGGCTGCTGACGGAGGACCCGGGAATGGAGATGCCAAGTACATCGATGGCAACGAGTAAGGTGTTTGGCAGTGGCCTAGATGTTATGACCTTCGGTGCAGAGGTCTGTTGGGTCTTCTTTGCCTTCTTACTCTGACTCTTGCTGCCAAGATACCCTTTATGTTTATCCTTCCTCTCAACCCTGATGCACTTTGATGCAATCCTTAACCTCAGCCTGATGTATGTTGAGAGGATTTTTTTTCTTCAGGTCATGGCATGAGGGCAGGTTGCTGTCCAGCAACATGGCTTCTTGTTCCAGCTGTGACACTGCATTTGAGGACTCCATGAGGGGATCGCTCATCCTCACACGGAACAGCTGCTCCACGTTCTGAACACGGGGGAAAACCTCATCTGATGGACGGTAAAGTGCACCCCTTTTAAATTATTTTAATACCAGCAGACCAGCTCTCTCATTTATATCCTGTAGTGCCACAACAGAACCTTAGTTGTATTGCTTTTTTCACGGTGTCTTTCCCCCACCGTATCCCACCTTTTTTTGATTGCCCAAGTGCTCTAATTTGGTCTGTGTTGAAGATTTTTTTAAACTTTAGATTAATCAAATTGTGTTTTTTTTTTAATGCCGAATGAATCCTCTTCTGGTTTACCAGAGCCCTCTCGGCTCTCTTTCTTAGTAATCTCTCCCTTCTCAGTTGCCTCATTAGATCCTCTACGTGAGCCCGGTCACAACTGGCCCTTGGCAGTCTGGTCCCTGGAGCACCTGACCCTGGCAAACTGGCCTCTTCACAGCTGACCCCTGACTGGCCCCTGGCACACTGATCTCTGGTAAGGTGGCCTCTTGATTGTCGGCCCCTGACATACTGGCCCCTGGCAGTCTGCTGACATCTGTCTCACTCTCTCTGTCTGTGATGTCCCTTTCATTCCCTTGGAACTCCACCTCAATATCTCCCTGAATCTCTGTAACGGAGCGTCCACACTACAGCTCCAAAAATAGCTTGGAGCTGGGCGTGTCTGGAGCTTGGGGATTTTATTCAAGCAACACGGCCAACAACCAATCACATGAATCTCCCGCCCCCGACATACAAAGCAAAAAACCCCGGGAATTTTATGCGAGCAATATATATATAAACTCCCCAAACAGGCGAAAACCTACCAGTTTCCCCCACTGTCTCTGCCACCTCCCTCCATGCCTGGTTCCTCCGGTTTGTATCCCGGGAGGTGAAGAGGGTCTACAAAACCGGATGATTCGCTACGGCGATAGTTAGTTTCTCCTCCGACTTTTTTTGAAATATAGAAATGAACGGCGGGATATCTCTCCCAGCTTAGACGCGGTTTGATTGGCTAGCGCTTCAGCTGTCAGATTTTGGGAAACGGGATTTGATTGGCTGGCGCTGGCTACTCCGGCGTCCAGGCGACCAGAAGTTGAACAATGTTCAACTTCTGGTCGCCTGGGTCGCCTGAGACGCCTCGCTCTGCTACCCACAATTCAGTTCGGCGAAAAAGCGCGGCTACGTGACGTCACCCCATTGAAAGTGAATGGGCAGCTTGGAGCAGCTTGGAGCTTTCGACGCTGTCGACGCTGTAGTGTAGACGGGCCGTGACAATAACAAGGCAATTGCTGTTATATGTGTATGCTGCCTTTACATGTGCACCTATTGTCATTTAAGGGTACACTACACTCCTATAGTGACATTCATCTAAGTTCGCCTATAGGCAATGTTACAGTATGAAGAGATCTGTAGATTATGTACATGTGGTATATGAGTCTTCAGAGAATCCCTGAACCCTGGTAGTTTTGAAGCTGTATAATCTGAAAGTTGCATTAGGAGTGTAGTCTATCCTTGAATTATATAACATGGGAAACATTGTTAGCTTCATATATCATACCAATGTTTGATGTGCAGTAATAGGTGTGGTCATTATTCCTGACAGCTGGAGGCATACTCCTTGACGTGAATTTTCTCCTTTTCGGTTTAGGCCGATGTATAAATACTGTTGGAACAGCATCTGGCCTCAACCTCAAATTTCCTCCTGATTTGTTGCCAATATATTGGTCGTCTTCAAAGTGTACCTGTGGGTAGGTAGGTTTGATCAGTTTCCCCTGCACACTTCAAATGTCATTGAAGAGTCATAATTCTCTACACTTGGAAATATGATGCCCTTTAAAATGTTAATAAGTCATGTCACCTCTGTGAACATTACTTACATGACAGAGTTTTCTGCTGTTGTTGTCCTCTTTCAGACACAGGTTTTGTCTGTTGACCATTGACATCCATCTCTTCCTTCGCTCTACGTCCTTAGGTAAGCCATACATCCGGAACCCCTTCTCGGATCGATTAGAGCACCCAAATGCTATGTATGACAACTGATCTATTAAAATGCAATATAAACGAAAGTGCCATAATATTTATTGTGCAAACATTTTAACATGAATATTGCTATGTCCTCTGTTCAGTCTGCTCCCAACTGTATTCTCTCCCATTATTCACCACTGTTCCTATTCTTGCTCTGCTTTTTAGGGCCCAGGAAACAGATGAAGAGGATGTCCCTTTCACAAAGGAACCTTCTTGATTTTTTCAAAATGATTAGGCCCCTGGATGCCCTAGACTAGAGTTCTGTATTGCTTTTTTGTAAATAGTTGTTTGTAAATATTTGTAAAATGCCCCCACCCACAATTGTTGTTCGCACAAGCATAATTGTGCGAACAACAATTGTGGGTGGGTGCTTATTGTGCTGCAGACGTTGAAGGACCTGAGTCTCCTGAGGAAATACAGGTGAAAGGTGAGGAGAGGTCATCGCTTGGAAGGTTTTATATCCTGTGGTGTCTCAACAGAACTTAATATGAATTGCTTTATTGTCTCGTCGCTGGATCACCTCCCCCTGGCAAAGTGGCCTCGTCATTTTAATTTTTATTGTTGACAAACCTGTTTGTGTTGCTCTGTTGAACCATGGTTTAACAGGAGCTTCTGTAAATAGTTTTGTAAATAGTTTGAATATTTATCATAGTAATCATTTTCAGTCTCCCACTCTCAATTTAATTTATCGTTTCTTTGCCCCACCATATGTTTTGTTGTCCAAGGGCACTAATTTGGTCTGTGTTGAAGATTGTTTTACACTTTAGATTAATCCAAATTGTGTTTTTTGGCTGAATTAATCTTTTTCTGTTGAACCCTAACCCTCTTTGTTCTCATTCTCATTCATTTGACTTTGTTTTGTTCTAACACACATCACTTTTTCCATACACTGTTCTTAATAAGTAATAGGCTACCAAGCTTTCCGTTGTCACCCTGCCTCTCCAAATGCAAAACTGTCAATAAAAAGTATGCAATAATGCAATTACAGCTGAAAAAGTACTTGGGTGTGTGTGTTTTTTTAATATATATATTTACCATTCAATAACGCAATCGCTGCTGTCTGTCTGTCCCATATAAGAACATGACAGCGCAGCGCAACTATACTACGGACGTGACTGACCTGACAGTGACAGCAACATAGCCTGCTTGTGCTGCCACACTTTCCCCTCAAAATATCGTTAAATAACGAAACTTGTAAATATTGCCAATCCATACAAAGTGTAACCACATCATGTAAATATGAAAGCAATCTTTAAAAAATAACAGCGTTGGTTTAATCTATGACTATTTTGACCATGTTTGTGCTGTTTTTGCCATAGAGAAGCATTGCCACGGAAGTGCGTTTTGAACTATCCCGGCATACATAAACCACGTGACCGGCTGGCGGCGACATCAAAGAGTGTCGTAACTCTTATCTCTCTATGGCTCTGCCCAAACCAACATCCTCCTCACAAGCATTGGCTGTTGGAACGTCATTACGCTCCACATATGGAACAACAAAGGCTTCTTCAGGCGTGCCTTGTATCATAATGATATTGCTCTGATCAGCAGCAAGACTGTTTTCACCACTACCATGGTCTCCATCTGGAACCTCCTCCTCCTTGCTGTTAACAGTCGAACTAGGACTGTCACTGACCTCGTCATTGCTACTCACCTGCTTCTCCTTCCAGGCTGGTGTTCTTTGGTGAAATACAAAATGGTGGGCACTGCAGTGTTTTTCAGGCATCTCCTTCCCTAATAAAAATAATAAACAATAACTTTTTGAGGTCTGTAGATATTCAACTTTCTTTTGAATAATGTTGTTTTAAATGTAAGAGTGCATTATAAAAGACAATAGAGGGCCAACATGTTAACTATGCAGTTAATCCATTCAACAATTACGTGTTTCCAAGATTCAGATTCAAAGGATTTATGTCATAGCACATAGGCTACAGTGTGTGAATGGCAATGCAAATCATCTGTCCCGAGCTCCTCCAACAATGCAACATAGTTATATAAGACATTAAATTAAGAATAATAAATTAGTGCAGGCAGAAATCTATATACACGTACATATAATAAGACATATGCAAGAACACAATGTAAAGATAAATATTGTATAGTAAAATTAAATTAAATCATTTTTTTTTTTTACAGTGATAGCTGTTAAGATAAATAAATTATAAGATATAATCGATTTCTATGTTTCTTTACTTAACTGGAAAAATCTTAATTTGGCCTTTAATCAAAAGAACATTACTCATCACTGATGTGCAAGCTGTGCCATAACAATTATTTAGCATTGTATGATGTATAACATGTATTTAATTAGTAACAACAATTTACACTCACAAATGGAACCAAGTTATTATTTTTTTTTTAAAAGGATCTGTAGCCAGGAGTCCGTGCTGAAGGGATGACTCTCAAAGTGTGTACTGCACAGGCGAGAAAAAACGTTGGGGGTCCATGTATTCTTCCGGATGTTCAGCACCCACTGGTGTCATGTCTAGGAAACTAATAGTGAAAGTTTATTCTTTATGTTAGTTTTGTCATGTCCCTTTGCCCTGTGCTTTATGTTTATTCCCTTAATTAATCATCCCTCTCATTTCAGGCCTCCACGCTCCCCGCCCCCTTCTGTCTCCTGCGTCCTTGATTGTTTTCCCCCGCCCTGATTGTTTCCACCTGTGTCCCCTTTACCTGTGTATATATTGTGGTAGCTTCCTCCTGTTCATTGTCAGTTTGTTGTCTTACTATGACCCACGGTCCTGATTACCTCACGGACTTCCCACGGATCTACCTCATTGATCACTTGCTAGTTTTCCTCGAAAGAGTATATTTGTTTTCCTTGTTTTGATTACTGTGCTAAATTCCAGTAAAGTCTTTATTTTTTGAAAACACTATCTGAGTCGTGCAATTGAGTTCATGCCTCAGAGTCTCTCCTTGACAGTACGAACTGACCAGTAAAATGAACTCAGCCGACTCAGACCAGCTAAAGAACGCCATCCGCTCTCAGGGCCAACGTCTTGGGCAACAAGAAGAGCAGATGGCCGCCATACAGCACGGAGTGCAGCACCTATCCAACAGCCACGGGGAACTACAATCATCGGTGACAACCCAGGTGAATCTGCTGGCAGCTGAGGTCCAGCGTGTGCTCACTCACCTGCAGGCTGCTTCTCCTCCCACGACTCCCCCGGTTCCGGCGGCGACCGGTTCCGTTCCCAACCGGTCTACTGAGCCGCACAGTACTTCCATGCGTCTGGCTCCACCCGAAAAATACTCCGGAAACTCGGAGGGCTGCCGGACGTTCATTGTGCAGTGTGAGTTACACTATCACCACCAACCGGCTGCTTTTCCCACGGACAATTCCAAAGTGGCTTTCATGATCTCCCATCTCTCCGGGCGAGCAGCAGCGTGGGCTACGGCAGAGTGGTCCCGAGGCTCCCCCATCTGCGGGTCTCTGGAAAACTTCATAGACACTATGAGAAAGATCTTCAATCAAACCACGCCGGGCAGGGAAGCAGCTCGGGCTCTGATTAAGCTGAAACAACATCAGCGGAGTGTGGCTGTCTACGCCATCGAGTTCCGGACTATGGCAGCCGATAGCGGCTGGAACTCCGCTGCATTGTTTGACGCTTTTGTCAGCGGTCTCTCGGATTCCCTACAAGACCAGCTGGCGCCTCTCGATCTGCCTGCTGACTTGGACTCTGTCATATCCATGGCAATACGGATAGACAATCGTTTGACGGAAAGGAGAAGGAATAAATCCAAGGATGCGGTTGATCCGCCTCCCCAGAGGAGACGCTCGCCGCTGGATACTACTTCTTCTTGGAGGCCCCGTCACCCCTCACCTGCGTTCCGGACAACAGCGCCCCCTGGCTCCGTGGAGGAGCCAATGCAGTTGGGCCGCGCCAAGCTTTCGATGGCAGAACGTCAGCGTCGATTAAAGGAGGGTCTGTGCTTCTACTGCGGGCAGCAAGGACATCCACAAGCGGCTTGTCCGGTAAAAGAGGAGGCTCACCAATAAAGAGGAGTACGTTGGTGAGCCGGATCTCTTCCTCTGACTTTCCTCCTCGCACCCTGACCCGCATCCAGGTAAAAATCAGAGACAATGTGGTTACTCATGGTGCACTCATTGACTCAGGGGCAGACGAAAGTCTGATGGATTGGGGTTTAGTTAAAAGATTGGACATAAAAACTAAACCTCTACCCCAGCCTCTTGAAGCGAGTGCTCTCGATGGGCGGCTGTTGTTTAAAGTGACTCACCAAACAGAGCCTTTAGAAATAAGATGTGATGATAACCATCACGAGACAATGTCATTTCACTTGTTTAATTCAGCCCAACATCCACTCATTTTGGGGTTTCCCTGGTTGAAACTTCATAACCCTCACATTGATTGGCAATCTGGGAGGGTGGAGGGGTGGGGAAAGAATTGCAGAGATCACTGTGTTAAGCAGGTAGCGGAGATTGACAGAAGAGGTAACACTGGGAGGGTTAGGCAGGGAACTATCCCAGAAATATATTTTCCTGATGTTATTTCAGTCCCTTCCTGCTACCACGATTTAAGTGAAGTATTCAGTAAATCCAAGGCTCTGACTCTTCCGCCTCACCGCCCCTATGACTGTGCTATCGACCTGATTGCTGGGTCTACAATTCCTAAGGGTCGACTATATGCTATTTCAGGACCTGAGAAAGAGGCCATGAAGGACTATATTGATGCCTCCCTCAAAACAGGCCTTATTCGCCCTTCCTCATCACCAGCAGGAGCGGGGTTTTTTTTTTGTTGGGAAAAAGGATGGGTCTCTTAGGCCCTGTATTGACTACTCACCTCTCAATGACATTACGGTTAAAAACCGGTACCCCCTTCCTCTCATCTCGTCAGCCTTCGAGCAGCTTCAGGGAGCCAAGGTTTTCACCAAGTTAGACCTGCGTAACGCTTATCATTTAGTCAGGATCAGGGAGGGCGATGAATGGAAGACGGGTTTCAACACCCCTTCAGGCCACTATGAATACCGTGTAATGCCATTTGGATTATCAAATGCTCCTGCTGTGTTCCAGGCTATGATCAACGACGTGTTGAGGGAGTTTCTGAACCGTTTCGTTTTTGTATATCTTGACGACATTCTGATCTACTCCCCTGAACTTGACACCCATAAACAACATGTCCGCCAGGTTCTACAAGAGCTGCTCAAGAATAGGTTGTTTGTCAAAGCAGAAAAATGCGAATTCCATGCAGAGACAGTCACTTTCTTGGGCTTCATCATTTCGCCAGGTCAGGTTAGGATGGACCCAGAGAAGGTTAGCGCAGTAGCTTGTTGGCCTACCCCTGACTCTCGTAAGAAAGAGCAGCAGACCGAAAACGCCGACCAGCTCCTGTATACCAGCCAGGCCAAAAAGTCTGGCTTTCTACACGAGACCTTCCCCTCCACGTACTCTCCCGTACATTGGCTCCCCGGTTTGTGGGTCCTTTTCCCGTCACCAAGGTCATCAACCCGGTTTCAGTGAGTCTACGGCTTCCCAGGTCCATGAAGGTACATCCCACCTTCCATGTAAGGAAACTAAAACCCTTGAAGGAGAGCGCTATGGTTCCCACCGCCAAACCCCCCCCCGCCCCCCCGGATGATTGATGGAGGTCCGGTTTACACCGTCAAGAAGATATTGGCTAGTCGGAAAAGGGGTAGAGGGCGACAGCTACTGGTTGACTGGAAGGGTTATGGTCCTGAGGAGCGGATATGGATTCCTTCCCGCTTCGTCATAGATAAAAGCCTCATTGAGGATTTTGACCGCCTCAACTCAGAGGAGCCTGGGCCGTCAGGAGCCGTCCCTAGAAGGGGGGGTACTGTCATGTCTAGGAAACTAATAGTGAAAGTTTATTCTTTATGTTAGTTTTGTCATGTCCCTTTGCCCTGTGCTTTATGTGTATTCCCTTAATTAATCATCCCTCTCATTTCAGGCCTCCACGCTCCCCGCCCCCTTCTGTCTCCTGCGTCCTTGATTGTTTTCCCCCGCCCTGATTGTTTCCACCTGTGTCCCCTTTACCTGTGTATATATTGTGGTAGCTTCCTCCTGTTCATTGTCAGTTCGTTGTCTTACTATGACCCACGTTCTGTTAATTTTTTTGCGGTCTAGATTTCTTTAATTTTTTTATTTTTTGCGTGTGTTTATAAATTACCTCGAGGGCCGTACCAAATTGTCTCGCGGGCCGTATACGGCCGGAGGCCGGAGGTTCCCCACCCCTGCTGTAGAGTCTCACTCTGAGCGAGTGCTGCTGCAGCTGCTCTCGGCTTCGTCCATACTAATTCATTCATTCATTCAATGCTCGCCGGTTCCGCGGTTCCACATTGTTTGTTGTGAGGAGTCTGATATATTTAGTATATTTATATTTTAGTGCGACAGCCAGGGGTGACAGGCGCGTACGCATCACAGGCAGCTTGCTGTTGCCAGATTGGGTGGTTTTCCGCATTATTTTGAAGCCTGTTTACGGTGTGTTTTAACTGGGTTTTCGGCTGAAAGGCATATGAAATCTGGCACACTTTTGAACGCCGTTATAATACAGTGCTGAGAATGAACGCACTTTTGAACGCCATTATACAGCGCTGAGAATGAACGCGTTCTCAATTACGTTCATCTAGCGAAAATACAGTACGTTCAGTTCACGTTCGCCCAAAATATGAACGCGTTCATGAACGATCGTTCATTGAACGCGTTCAGGTACATCACTGCACGTGTGAATGGCCCCCAAACTGTGTGGGTGTGATCCAATGGGCCTTACGTGTCCCTGCAACAAGTTTGGAGACACTGCAAGGTTGCTAAGTAGTTTGACATCGTCCAATTGTCTCCATTTCCACACCAATGAATCGCAGGGTGAGTTTCTACCCAGGAATAAGTGTTTGAAACGTGGGGGAAATGGCTTGAAACATCGGCAAAAGTGTTTTAAATAGTAGGATATTTTACCCAGAGAGCAGGAGGCATAACATGGCATTTATACCCAGGAATAAGTGTTTGAAACGTTGGAAAAGTGTTCCTGCAGCCCCTTAATAACGGTAATAATGATTAAAATCATTTATAGGGCAGAACGTTTTTTTTTTAAAGTGAAACAACAATTTTAAATCGTTTAAAATGACTCTCCAGGACCCTGGAGAGCTCCCAGGTGTGGACTGTCCACTTCAAATACACAGGACATTGTGGTAATGTATTTGAAGTGGACTGTCCAATTAAAATACATAACTGCTTTATCTAGGGTATTTGAAATGGACTGTCCACTTCAAATACACAGGACAACATGGTAATGTATTTGAAGTGGACTGTCCACTACAAAATACACAAGACACTGCGGTAATGTATTTGAAGTGGAATGTCCACTAGAAATACACAAGACACTGCGGTAATGTATTTGAAGTGGACATGCACATTTCCATATTCCAACTGTTTTTAGAGAGTCAACCAGTGTGAATGTCCCCCAAACTGTGTAGGTGTGATCAATGGGCCCCACGTGTCCCTGCAACACATTTGAAGTGGACTGTCCACTTCAAATACATAACTGCTTTATCTAGGGTATTTGAAGTGGACTGCCCACTTCAAATACATAACTGGATCATATACGGTATTTGGAGTGGACTGTCCACTTCAAATACGTATACATTGTGTTTTATGTATTGGAAGAGGGCAACGGCCCCCCTGTGGACGAGGCGCGCGTTTCGGCAAAACGACGAAAACTTTGGAAAATCGCAGCGCGGTCCCCCTCTGGTGCTCGAGCTTAGGTTTTTCGCCCGGAGCGAGCGTCCGGGCGGCCCGGAAGCGTCGGCGGCGACCGCTTATTTTTAAGGCTTCACGGGGACCCCCCTAGGGAAACTTCTGGGAGGCCCGAATCTGTCCACTGGACAAACGGCCGGCCCGAGGCCCTTACAGTATGTACCTGTACATTTCATGCACTTTTAATGAGTCGTCACATGTGGATGAAATGTACATATCCTACCTATATTCACAGCAATCTTACCCAGCTTTCACACACTAATTCCTGGGTAAGAAAGCCCTGTACATCTCCCTGGATGAAATGGACATTCTGCCTATATTCACATCAATTTTACCCAGGTTTCAGACACTAATTCCTGGGTAAGAAAGCCACCCTGGACGGGTCGTCAAATGTGGATAAAATGGACAGATTCCTGTCCATTTCATGCACTTTTAATAGGCAGATTCCTCCTCACTTTAGTCCGAGTGAGGAGTGCTCAAGTGTGGGAGGATGTGTAAGGCAGAATAGGGTAAAACAAGTTAAAGTGTGAACCTCCAGCAGGGCAGGTGCTGCTGTGAATAAGGCCGAATATGGATGCCGATGAGCGGACAGTAAAGCACCGCAAAATCCACCTCTTTTCAGAGTCACCAGGGCCATTAGAACATCCTCCACCGGAGGGTGGGTGCTGCTGCTGTGAAGAAGGCCGAATATGGATGCCGATGGGCGGACGATAAAGCACCGCAAAATCCACCCCCTTAAGTGTTACCAGGGGCACGAGTTTCTTGAGGGTGTGATCATCTGGGTTTAGTCCGTGGGGGAGTGCTTAAGTTCGGGGGCCCGGGGACCCAACGATCCTGGAGCTCCTTAGTCCGTGTTTTGGGGGTCTTGGAGCGGCCACAGAGAGGTGCTTTTCCCCGGTGTATTTCATGGAAGTCTGAAGTAGCCTGTTTGCTCATGTAAGGCAAATGTCAGCCTTATGAACGGAGGTACCGTGGGACTTGCCCTTCCCATGTACGGGAGTCCGCTCAATGGAAATGCGATGTCAAGTTCCGATGTCAAGTTCCTGTCAGCGGCTAGACATATGTTACCAGTGTTTACCAGTGTTGCCAGGGGCATGATAACATCCTCCACTGAAGGTTGGGTGTTGCTGCTGTGAATAAGGCCGACTATGGGTGCCGATGGGCGGACGGTAAAGCACCGCAAAGTAGACCCCCTTTAAGTGTAGCCAGGGGCACGAGCAAAATCCTCCATGGAGGTTGGGTGTTGCTGCTGTGAATAAGGCCGACTATGGGTGCCGATGGGCGGACGGTAAAGCACCGCAAAGTAGACCCCCTTTAAGTGTAGCCAGGGGCACGAGCAAAATCCTCCATGGAGGTTGGGTGTTGCTGCTGTGAATAAGGCCGACTATGGGTGCCGATGGGCGGACGGCAAAGCACCGCAAAGTAGACCCCCTTTAAGTGTAGCCAGGGGCACGAGCAAAATCCTCCATGGAGGTTGGGTGTTGCTGCTGTGAATAAGGCCGCCTATGGGTGCCGATGGGCGGACGGTAAAGCACCGCAAAGTAGACCCCCTTTAAGTGTAGCCAGGGTCACCCTGCATGCGTCGTCAAATGTGATTGAAATGGACAGATTCCTGTACATTTCAATCACTTTTAATGGGAGTCGTCAGTATATGGAGCTTAACCCATAATTCCCGGACGTTCCAGGCCGAATATGGAAGCTCATATGCGGCCTGCCATGCGCCTCCACCCGTGGAAAGCAAAAAAAAGTAAAGAAAACGGTCAATTATATGTTAAAATAATCAAAAATGAAGTTTTTGAAAATTCTTGAAAAACGGCTAAGTGCCAACGGGGGAGGGGGTCAAGTCTTCGGCGCTTCGGAACGAAGCCCCGGAGACTTTTGCACTCCCCCGTTGCAATTTACAACGGAGAGGGGAAACGAGAGCTCCCCTCCTCCGTCCAAAAAATTCATTCATCTTTTCCAAGCTACCATCTGCACGAAATCGGAAACCCGGTTTTTGAGAGCACTTAGAAAAAAACGAGCTATTTTCACATGATGGGGAAATCATGGAGGAATGTATCCGCCTCATGAGCACTTTGGATCGGATGAAATTGTTGCCTGGAGGACCCCCAATCATGGTTCTCACAAAACTTTAAGTTTTCAAACTGGTGTCTGGAGGAATGCAAGGGGAGTTGTCAGGGGACTCTACCCGCCTCAAGAGGCACTATTTTGGGATACATTTTATCCATTTTCACCCCTTTTTATGGTTCTTCCAAAAAGTTAACTTAGACTTTTTCCGACTCTGGAGAAAGGTAGGGGGAGTTGTCAGGGGACTCTACCTGCCTTTTGGAACACTATTTTCGGATACAATTTATCCATTTTCACCCTTTTCTCTGGTTCTTCCAAAAGTTGACTTAAACTTTTTCCCACCCTGGAGAAAGGTATGGGGAGTTGTCAGGGGACTCTACCTGCCTTTTGGAACACTATTTTCGGATACAATTTATCCATTTTCACCCTTTTCTCTGGTTCTTCCAAAAGTTGACTTGTACTTTTTCCCACCCTGGAGAAAGGTATGGGGAGTTGTCAGGGGACTCTACCCGCCTTATGGAACACTATTTTGGGGTACTTTTTTCCCATTTCACCCCTTTTTTCTGGTTCTCTGGTTGTGGCGGCCTCGCCCTGGCCGTCCACCCTCTGGGTACCTGACTCCCCTGCCTCCTCCGGGGGGCAGTTGAGAGGGGTTCAATGCCTCCCCGGAGGATACTGTTATCCCGGCAACCCGCCAGCAGATGAAAAGACCCACCCCTCCGCCTCTCCACCTCTTCTGAGGGACGAGGGAACCGCGCGGGGGTCTGCTGGAGGCTACTGCCGGGTGCTCCGTCCTGCGCCTCACCGGGACCCTGACTCCAGCGCGGTGTGGCGGCCTCGCCCTGGCCGTCCACCGTGCGCCCTCTGGGTCGTACCCGAAACTGTCGGGTATCCTTTGGGAGAATCAGACTCTGGAGGAACGTGAGGGGAGATTACAGGGATCTCTGCCCGCCTAACGAGTGCCTAAATGGGACACCGCACCATGATGCAAATGAAAACAAACACTGATTTGAAAATAAGCTGAGTGCGTCTTTCGTGAGTCTTTTCACGCTTCCTTCTTTTTTACCCACGATTCTGGTGACATTTCCCGGTACCGAAATGCTCAAGAATACAGGTCGGATGGCGGTCCGTTGTCCGATCTGCAATAGCTCCTACCGTGCCCTGAGCAAGCACCTACAGAGGAACCATGGTGTGCGTAACTTGGATGAAAGAAAAATTCTGCTGTTGTTGGCCAACGGACGGACCAACATTAGGCTCCATCCCTGTACCATTCTGGGATGCGAGTACCACGGCACAAGGCTGGATCGCCACTTGGCCAGAGACCATGTTGAGCTGGCCCGGGAGGAACTACATGTGGTTCAAAATCAAATGAAAATGACAGTGGCCAAGAAGGAGCTTTATGAACTCCGAATGACAAACCCCACCATAGAAATGATTACCGCTTGGGCTGTTGACACGGTGGCAGACGACGATATACTGTCACAACCTCCACCCTTGTCCCCGGTGAATGAATGTGACAACCCGGACTGCAAAGAATGGAGGCTGGAGGCTAACGCAGTGAGGCCTCAGCGGGACATATATGCTGCTGAGGTGAAATCCCTGCGCTGCAAGTTGCAGCAGAGGATAAAGGACAAGCGACAGAGGATGGATCAGCGGGCCGGGGACATGCCCGCGTTCGATGGGGAGGAACGAGAGCGGGTCATTCTGAAGAAACGACCCCGACCAGAGTCGACACCAACGAGGCTGTCCAAGTCGAAAGGTCCCTCCTGCAGCAAGTCTCCCATTCCCGCCTGCAGCACGTCTCCCATTCCCGCCTGCAGCAAGTCCCCCACTGGCTCTCACACCCATTCATCCAGCTCCTCAGAGCCTGCATCCATCCATACCGAGGCCTCGTCAACCTCCCCTCCCATAAATTCCCCCTGGTTCCGGGGCAGGGGCCGGGGAAATATAATGCGGGACATAACATTCCCACGGATCATGGGTAACTGTTTTGGCTATGTGACACATGCAGTTTCTGTAACACATCATGTGTTGTCATTAAAGTACTGTTTATATTTCACAGAGGGGTATCTGCAAGGATACCGGGAGCATTATGCAGGTATCGACCCACCAGTGAGGCTCCAGGAAAACACAGTCTCCAAACTAAGCAGAGTGAAGTCGTTCCTCAGTTTCATGGCACACGGTTTCAATCGCCTGTCTGACTGGCTCTTTTTGAGGGATCTCAAGAGGATACGCGGGTGGTCCCGGAGCCTGATGAAGTCAAGCCTTCAGGTCACGACCTCCGACTTCTACATCAAGAATATATCACACTTTCTCAAGTACATGGCCGACACACCGTGCAAGGGGAGCAGGCTCAGCCAAACCGACATGATTTTAATCAAACGGGAAGTAGTTGCCATCCTTTAGTCCCTGAAGAGAAAAGTACTTATCCACCAGATGCAAGTGAAGCGTGACAAGATGGAAGGTCTGCCGAGCCACAACGACCTAATGACATGCTTGACTTCGACCACCACTCACATCCCTCAGCTCCTGGATGTGATGGCCAGCAATCCGACTACCGCGACCCGGACACTGCTCTATGGGTATATGACTCTTCATTGGAGCTGCATTTATGGCCACCGTCCGGGGGTCTACTCCAACATGACCAACGCCGAGGTCCGAAAGGCGGATACAACTGGCACTGCCTTCGGCTACCTGGTTCATGTGAGTGCTATTAATCAATGTATTTATTCTGGCAGTTATATGCATGATTGACATTGTATTGACACTCTCTATCTCTGTCATAACAGGTAAGTAACCACAAGACGGCCAACGCGTTCGGGGAGGCGCAGCTGTACCTCACCGTAGAAGAATTTGGATGGATGAAGAGGTGGCTGGAAATTAAGGGTACGCTGACCTGCACCCAGAGCCGTTACTTTCTGTACACAGAGGGAAAGAACCCGTTCAGGAAGCTTGCCTACTCCCTGAGGTTGGCATGGGCTGATGTGGGGCTCCGCAGTCCCATTAACTTCACCGACCTCCGCACAGTCCACGCCGATAATGCGAAGAGGTTTCAAGACAAAGGCAACCGCCAAAGAGTGAGTGATTTCATGTGTCACAACACTGCAACTGCGGACACATTTTACGCGAATAATCCTTCTTTGAAGGAGGCTGCGGACATTCGGTTGCTCTTCACAGAGTCACTGCAAGCAGCGGCGGCGGCATCGACAGCAGCAGCAGCGGGAAATGAAGACACTTTTGCGGGTATTGACATCGACAGTGACAACTCTGGAGAGGAGCACAGCCCGGCTCCCTACCAAGACTCCCTACCAAGACATGTCCCGAAGAGGGACCAGTCACTGGCCGAACACAACCCCTCAGACATGGGTGAAGAGAGGGTGCCATACTCTGCCCCAACTTCACCCACTGTTGCCAGTGATCAACTTGTAAATATGCAGTGTGTTGTTGTAATCAGTCCCCTTGTAAATACGTTATATCCTGTTTGAATGTATTTATTACTGTCAATATTACTGTAAATAAAGTTTGTTAAAATTACTAAGTCTTCTGTTTTTAAATCCCACTATGGGTTTTCTTCCTTTAAGATCCCCAGGGGCACGATATTCTGGTTCTGGTGGTAGCATGTAGGTGTTTAGTCCGAGTGAGGAGTGCTCAAGTGTGGGATGATTTGTAAGGTAGAAGAGGGTAAAAAAAGTTAAAGTGTGAACCTCCAGCAGGGCAGGTGGTGCTGTGAAGAGGGCCGACTATGGGTGCCGATGGGCGGACGGCAAAGCACCGCAAAGTAGACCCCCTTTAAGTGTAGCCAGGGGCACGAGCAAAATCCTCCATGGAGGTTGGGTGCTGCTGCTGTGAAGAAGGCCGACTATGGGTGCCGATGGGCCGACGGCAAAGCACCGCAAAGTAGACCCCCTTTAAGTGTAGCCAGGGGCACGAGATTCTTGAGGGTGTGATCATCTTGGTTTAGTCCGTGGGGGAGTGCTTAAGTTCGGGGGTCCGGGGACCCAAGGTGCTCGAGGTTCTGGAGGTACATGGGAGGGATCCTGGAGCTCCTCAGTCCGTGTTTTGGGGGTCTTGGAGCGGCCCCGAAGAGGTGCCTTTGTCGGTGTACCTAATGGGTAAGAAAGCCAGTCTACACAGGTCGTGAAATGTGATTGAAATGTACAGAGTGCTGTACATTTCAATCACTTTGAATGGGAGTCATGAGGTGTGGATGAAATGGCCATATCTCCCTTAAATTCACAGCAAAGTTACCCATCTTTCACACACTAATTCATGGGCAACAGAGCCATGTGCACCATGCATTTAAAGTAATGTTAGCCAGCTTTCAGACACTAATTCGTGGGTAATAAAGGCCTGTACATCTCCCTGTTTGAAAGGGCCATATCTCCCTTAAATTCACATCAAACTCACCCATCTTTCACACACTAATTCATGGGTAACAGAGCCATGTGCACCATGCATTTAAAGTAATGTTAGCCAGCTTTCAGACACTAATTCGTGGGGAAGAAAGTCACCCTGGTCGGGTCGGGAAATGTGATTGAAATGTACAGAGTGCTGTACATTTCAATCACTTTGAATGGGAGTCGTGAGGTGTGGATGAAATGGCCATATCTCCCTTAAATTCACATCAAACTCACCCATCTTTCACACACTAATTCATGGGTAACAGAGCCATGTGCACCATGCATTTAAAGTAATGTTAGCCAGCTTTCAGACACTAATTCGTGGGGAAGAAAGTCACCCTGGTCGGGTCGGGAAATGTGATTGAAATGTACAGAGTGCTGTACATTTCAATCACTTTGAATGGGAGTCGTGAGGTGTGGATGAAATGGCCATATCTCCCTTAAATTCACATCAAACTCACCCATCTTTCACACACTAATTCATGGGTAACAGAGCCATGTGCACCATGCATTTAAAGTAATGTTAGCCAGCTTTCAGACACTAATTCGTGGGGAAGAAAGTCACCCTGGTCGGGTCGGGAAATGTGATTGAAATGTACAGAGTGCTGTACATTTCAATCACTTTGAATGGGAGTCGTGAGGTGTGGATGAAATGGCCATATCTCCCTTAAATTAACATCAAACTCACCCATCTTTCACACACTAATTCATGGGTAACAGAGCCATGTGCACCATGCATTTAAAGTAATGTTAGCCAGCTTTCAGACACTAATTCGTGGGGAAGAAAGTCACCCTGGTCGGGTCGGGAAATGTGATTGAAATGTACAGAGTGCTGTACATTTCAATCACTTTGAATGGGAGTCGTGAGGTGTGGATGAAATGGCCATATCTCCCTTAAATTCACATCAAACTCACCCATCTTTCACACACTAATTCATGGGTAACAGAGCCATGTGCACCATGCATTTAAAGTAATGTTAGCCAGCTTTCAGACACTAATTCGTGGGTAATAAAGGCCTGTACATCTCCCTGTTTGAAAGGGCCATATCTCCCTTAAATTCACAGCAAAGTTACCCATCTTTCACACACTATTTCATGGGTAATAAAGCCATGTGCACACTGTATTTAAAGGGCTGCAGGAACACTTTACCCGCCTTGTAAACACCTTCTCCTGGGTAAAACAATCCATGTATTTCCGCCTGCTTTCCATCAGCACCCGCCAGTCATTTCAAACGGTTTCAAATCGTTTTTTCACTTTTAAAAAACAGCTTTCTGCCCTGTAAATGATTTCTAATCATTATTACCGTCATGGAGGAGCTGCAGGGACACTTTACCCGCCTTTTAAACACCTTTTCCTGGGTAAACAATCAATTTATTTCCGCCTGCTTTCCATCAGCACCCGCCAGTCATTTCAAACGGTTTCAAATCGTTTTTTCACTTTTAAAAAGAGCTTTCTGCCCTGGCAATTATATCTAATCATTATTACCGTCATGGAGGAGCTGCAGGAACACTTTACCCGCCTTCTAAACACTTATTCCTGGCTAAAACAATCAATGTATTTCCGCCAGGGTCACAGCCTGCTGCTGCGGCTGCTGCTGCTGCTGCTGCTGCTGCTGCTCTCCCTCCCTAAATTCACATCAAACTCACCCAGCTTTCACACACTATTTCATGGGTAATAAAGCCATGTGCACACTGTATTTAAAGTAATGTTAGCCAGCTTTCAGACACTAATTCCTGGGGAAGAAAGTCACCCTGGACGGGTCATCAAATGTGATTGAAATGGACAGATTCCTGTACATTTCAATCACTTTTAATGGGAGTCGTGAGGTGTGGATGAAATGGCCATATCTTCCTTAAATTCACATCAAACTCACCCAGCTTTCACACACTATTTCATGGGTAATAAAGCCATGTGCACACTGTATTTAAAGTAATGTTAGCCAGCTTTCAGACACTAATTCCTGGGGAAGAAAGTCACCCTGGACGGGTCATCAAATGTGATTGAAATGGACAGATTCCTGTACATTTCAATCACTTTTAATGGGAGTCGTGAGGTGTGGATGAAATGGCCATATCTTCCTTAAATTCACATCAAACTCACCCAGCTTTCACACACTATTTCATGGGTAATAAAGCCATGTGCACACTGTATTTAAAGTAATGTTAGCCAGCTTTCAGACACTAATTCCTGGGGAAGAAAGTCACCCTGGACGGGTCATCAAATGTGATTGAAATGGACAGATTCCTGTACATTTCAATCACTTTTAATGGGAGTCGTGAGGTGTGGATGAAATGGCCATATCTTCCTTAAATTCACATCAAACTCACCCAGCTTTCACACACTATTTCATGGGTAATAAAGCCATGTGCACACTGTATTTAAAGTAATGTTAGCCAGCTTTCAGACACTAATTCCTGGGGAAGAAAGTCACCCTGGACGGGTCATCAAATGTGATTGAAATGGACAGATTCCTGTACATTTCAATCACTTTTAATGGGAGTCGGTGTGGATGGCCTGTTGAATCCGATTTTGAGCACTCTTTTCCCCGCATAAACTAGTTTAAATCACCGTTAAACACTTATTCTGTTGATGTCTATATAACCGACTTCCCGCTATGCATTAAGTCGGTTATATGGACCCTGTACACTAGGCATACCGCGGCCGGTAGTAAATGTCCAACCATTGTACCCTCTGGTCCCTAGGGTATGGTAGGGAGGGATCCTGGAGCTCCTTAGTCCGTGTTTTGGGGGTCTTGGTTTCCGCCGTCTACACACAACCAAAACTACATTTCCCCATGAGCGCATTGCTCTGAAATAGTTGCTGTGGCACTGACACCAACCAAACAACAGTCGTGCGTAGACTCGGCAGGGATCAAGGCACGTGAATGCCTCTCCCCGCTTCCGCCGTCTACACACAACCAAAACTACCGCTCGTGTCCTTTGTCAGTTACACAATGAAACAGTTGAAGCTCAGGTGTTCTTTGTTAATAAACATTGAACTGCCTCATGAGTACTGAAATACATCGGGATAACCTTTGTTTCTGTGAGATAATTGCTTGTGTGTTTCCCATATACATGATCGATCAATGTTCCCTTTTCTGTTGTGGGTTCGGATACCAACTGCAAGTAACCTAGTTGTTCCATGAAGGATGACATGGACAATGACTTGAGCTGATCATGGTTGAAGTCTCCCAAAATGACTACATTGTCTGACCTAGTATTTAAGAAACTGGTCAACAGCTTCATGTTTAGTTTGAACAGAGGCAATGGATATGTTTGTGGGCGGTAAAGAACCACAACAATCACATTCTCCCTGGTGAAATGCGAGGCAATACATTCTAAATTCACATTTGGAATATCCAAAATGGTGTACTCTAACTGGTCTTGACAATATATGCAAACTCCGACTTGTTGTTGGTCTTTAATTGTTTTCAAAACAGCGTCAGTTGAGTTGTATGCCTTGCAACGTGGCACACTGTGAAACGTATATTTCTCAATCCGTGCAGTGTGATTTGCAACAGTTTCAGTTAACCATGTGTCCGTTACAGCCACACAACTGTAATCAAATGGCTGAATTGCCACCGTTAGATCAGGTAAATGTCTGTCTAAACTTTGTACATTCATTGAGAATATGGAGAATGAGTGTGTTCCCTGTGAGGGTGTAGTAGCACAGGATACAAATGGCGGCATGCCATCAAGGGAATCCTGAATATTCTCTTTGCAATATATGGCGCTGTCTTTAAAGTCCTGAATTGTCAACCCATTTAAGCTTTTGACGCGGCTTAAAGCAACATATGCCTGGCCTGACTCAAAGATTATTTTAAGCGAAACGACTGCTTTGTCAACAGTTAACCCTTGCACCTTGTGGATTGTGCAAGCCCATGCTAGTTTCAAAGGAAACTGTTTACGCAATTTTCCCTTGCGTATCCTTTCGTCATCTCTGTCTGAGTAGCCACTAGTTGAAGGGAAACGCTTCCTTCTGTTAGTACCCACTTTTTCGTCATCGAATTTCACAAACACAGTGCTCACAAATTACATTACATTACATGTCACTTGTTAGATGCTTTTATCCAAAGCGACTTACATACTCAATACTGTGGACAATCCCCACAGGAGCAATTTGGGGTGAAGTGTCTTGCCCAGGGACACAACGACATGCTGATTGCAGCGGGGTTTGAACCTGTGACCCCCTGATCCGAACGCCTAGGGACAACCCACTACGCCACACGCCCCCAAAAAATGTGTTGTGGATATTGTTGACAATGTCTACGACATTCCCACAGACTCCGTTTACCAAGCCGTCAGACACATCAATATTTTTTATCAACATCACTCGTGCACCCTTTCCCAACGGTAACCTTTCAGGTAAATAGGATGTGTACACATTTCTGAAGTACCCTCTTTTCAATTCCATGCGGCCGGATTGTTGATTCTTCTCATAATCCAGTGCCTCCACGCAAAGGTTCTCTGGACATGATGCTGACAACTGTCTGATATTGTGGTCATTAACTTGTGCATTTGTTGCGAAAATATGCAACGCTGAAATGCTTTCCCCGGTTTCACACTTTTTCAAGATAGCTATGTCACTGGCAACGAGCGCCGTGGTCTTAGCTCGTGTACGCAACCTGTTCAACAGTTCTGCAAAGACAGTGTCCTGTTGACGTACAATGGTGTTTAAATGAGCAATGGAGAATTTTTCAGTCCAGAAATCACATGGCATGTTCTCCAAATACAAGGATTTGCCTTGAACTGGCTTGAGTTGGAAAAAGTCGCCGACAGCTATGACGCTGACTTTTCCAAATGGTGAGTGATCACTAATTTGCTTAATCTGCCTAAGTCTACCGTGAACATAGGCTAGCAAGTTATGATTCACCATTGAAATGTCATCAATCACCAGGATCTGCAGATCGCTCAATTCAGCACGTAAGGTACTGACCCTTTCCTCTCCTAACGTCGTGTAGGGAGGTTTGACATCCAACCCTATAGAAAATGTGCTATGTATTGTGCTGGCTCCTAAACTATAAGCAGCAATGCCAGTAGGGGCAGTTAACAACACAGACACTTTATCAGGCGAACTTGCAACTTGTGACAGCAACTTAGATGCTTCATAGTGGATTGCTTTAATGAGGTGCGATTTCCCAGTCCCAGCACCACCTGTAACAAACACATTGAAGGGTTTTACCTTTTCAATGCACCATTGTCTAACTTGATAAAAGATCTCTCTCTGTTTGACATTCAGAGATCTGAGAAGATTAAGTGCATCCGATCTACACATAATGTTTCCATGTGCATAAAAACGATTTCCCCCTGCACCAGCGTCGGCCAAGTCTGGAATGGTATCTGTGTGTTCGTCGGGAACTGGCACTCGTTCCCTCACTTCCTGTTCACATTCCAAGCGTTCCAACTGTTGCCCTGGACACATTTCACACCAGGCATCTTCAAGAGCACCTGTGTGTCCTGAAACATTGTCAGAATGTTCCATCACTTCAGATTCTGTCTCAAATGTTCGCCTGTTTACATCAACAGTAGTTTTAACACTGTGAACCACAGTGTCTAGCAACCATTGACCGTTATGGTAGAACTGTTCGAAAGTCTGAAACCCTTCAGGTTTTAAGTCTTCAGTCACACGGTAAGGCAGGAAAAGCTGCAAGATGTTCCTGAAGTACTTCTCGGGATCCGTGTCATGTGAAAACTGCACATAGCGCACCACTGCAGGTTTTCCCTTAGTCCTTTTCAGGACGAATCCTAGGTCCTTGCCTAGTTTCACTCTATTAACAGAAGTCTGGTTTTTCGACAGAACTCTGTATTCCGACACAAATGTAGCTAAACACATCCGATGAAATATGTCTTCATTTGGTCTAGCCAAATACCTATCCACAGAACCACATGTTGTTGTCTGTGAGAGTGTTTGTATCTGTAAACGGCCTCCTGTGCGGAAACATCACGATTATGCAGATAAATGCTGCCTAACTTTCGCAAGGACTTTTTGGCATCCGTGTTTCCCTCCTTTGTCGCTTCTCGTTGAGCGTTGCTGAGCAGTAATCCCATTTCACGTTCAGCTTTTGCGATGTATGCAATAATGTACACAATGCAGGCATATGCATTTGCTACAAACTGAATGTCCATGTTAGCATTCCAAGCGCTAAGTAAACGTTTATTGTATGGATTCACCCATACGTCTGTAGGTTTGCGCTTCAGTACAACCTGGGTTTTCTTACCAATGCATTCAAATGCAGATTCAAACTGCTCCTGGTTAATACCCAGACTTCCAAACAGCTCTGAGACTGTTTTGAAAGTAGCCGTCTCATCAGTGACTGCCTCTTTGACCGTGGACATGATCTTACGTGCCTGTTCTTCCGTCATTTGGTTGACGACGCCTTCCTGTTGTGAACACGACTTATCCGTTTTCCCTACTCTGGAAACAAAGGACCGTTCACTCGGTGGTCGTGGGAAGTTGAAACGACACACGGTGTTTTTCTTTCTACACGATTTGCAATGTCTTTTAATATGCGTTTGCACAGTTGACACCATTTCCTCAAGTAGCTCATCATCTTCTGGAAGTTCACAAGAAATGTACTTGTCTACAAACTGCACCACCTCCTCATCAGTGTCTCGATCAATTTGTGGGCTGTCTTCAATCCAGAAAATGGCATGTATATGAGGACTCCCTCTCTGTTGAAACTCAACACGATAGAATTGGCTAACTTGGTGATCGTATGACATCTTTCAAAAAGGTTTCCCATCTGTGTTGAAACATGCGTGCAGCCGTTACAGGATTGCAACGCAAAAGACCACATTTGTCATTCCAGTCCAAATCGTCAACATTGTCACACCTACCCCCTTCAAGCATCATGCTGGTCAATACATTCTTCCACCTCATGTCAGCAGCTGAAAAGGAACAGAAGAAAGTGGGCAACCCAATCTGCCTGACCATTGCAAACAAATCCTTTTGGGCACCAGCCCAAAAAGCTGGTGTGCCACGAATTGGCTTCAGAAATTAACACATTTGTTGCAATAATTTATGCACTAACTACATTACTACTTGTACTACAACATTTTAATCATCAGTTCTTCCTCATTTCCCTCAATTGTTCATATTTGGTTTATTAAAATAATGATATTGTGGTCATTGTTAAAAAATGTCTGCTATTATGAGTATTATTATTTGTATAATGCACTTTCTGCCTTCCTGTCATCGGGAGTTAGACATGTAATGGCTATATGTAATTGATTTGATTAGAACCTTCATTATCCTAAACTGCTGGGACATTTCGCCAATACCTTTATACCTATATATATTGATGTACAGAGCCGACAGAAGACCTTGTTTATACTGGCATCATATTGAGAGGTGCAGTGACGCGTCCTGAAACAGGAAGTAAGCTGCTGGTTCCCTCCACAAAAAGCAATGGAATTTCTCCACAGAGTTTTGGAAAATAGCTGGAAATAAGGTCTGTGGAAAACAAACCTGTTTGATAAATGCACGTTTTGTTCAGCCGGATAATTTCCACATGTCTACCCTACTTTTATAATGTTCGAATCATAAATCTAATCGATAGATTATAAAAGGGTTTTAGGACGCGGCACTGCAGCCAACTCCCTGTCACTCCTTTAACTCCTCCGGTGACTTTCTTTTATTAGAAGATTGTTTTTTGCCCGGCGCTTGGCCGGTTACCGCTCGTATTAAAAACATTTTGGGGAATGGTTAGATGGCGCGATAGTCTGTAGTGAAGAAGGAGCGCCCTCCCGCTCACGGGAGCCTGCTCGCGATGTGCTCCGCAGCAAACAGCTGTTTGCTTTTCCCCCCAACGACGACAACCGACTCACGAAACGCTATGTTGGAGCGTTGATAAACGAAACAATTTTTCGGCCTGTACAGCTGTATTTCAACCAGTGGTCATCGATGTGTGTGTAGATATCTAATCCAAGAAGGTTTGCAGCACCGTGGATTTCTACCTCTGTTGCCCAGGTGTTTGATTGAGTCATTTTGGATTTATCCAAATAGTCCTTCAAACTATTGGAGTACTCTTCTCTGACCAAACTATTAAAGTTATCCTCGTTGCACATCATGTGTTTAACGATCTTACGCCTGAACATGAGCTGGGAGTTTTGGCTGCCACACACCACTTGTGATAAAGCGCGGAAAAAACAGTTGCCATCACCAACAATTGTGTCAGTTGTGCACGAGACACCGAGGGCACCAATCAATCCACTGAGGACATCTCCATGTTTCCTGTACTCCAACTGTAACCGACGACACAAAGTTTGCGCTGTGTCTTTGGACAACACATTGAACTGATACTCCATTGTTGTTGCTCCAAGAAATCCATCATCCGAGTCGTAAACACAGTTACTGTCACCTACCTCTTGAATAGGATCTTCGGACAGTTGTTCCAGTTTTACTACACAGTCAGCATTGGTAGTCGTGTCTGTACACTGGCTCACTGTGTGTTGCTGTCCACAAAATGCATTTTCAGGTTTTTGTGGGGCAATATGATGGACTTCTGCAGTAGATGAAGCTGCACTCCCATCACAAGAAGCACTGCGGTTATACATATACACTGTGCTGTTCAGAGTAAGTCCTGTAATCTCAAATTGATTCCTGTCTATTTGTTGTGAGTTGCGTCTACCCCAACCACGAATGTGAACACACAAATCTAGAAGTGTCCCATAGTATAAAACTATGCTTTTCCCTGCACCAAATGCCTTGCCATCTGTGTCACGTGAACTGTAATGAAACAGTGATCATATGTTTCAAAGATCTTCATCAGACCATCCTTCAAACTGTATGCTACTCCATTAGTCAGGAGCTCTTCTTCTACATACAGATGTCCAACTACAGGGCTGCTGTATTCCAAGCCACACGGGCGGTTATCTAAAGTGATGATGGTTGGCAATTCCTTTATGAGAAGATATCCAGTCGATTGCTCAGAAATGCAATCAGTTTCAGTCAAAAAAGTGTACAGTTTGTCGCCACTATTGACAACATCATCAAGCTGTTGTGTGTTCCAAGTCATTACACTTTGCCTCTTGTGCCAAACCATAGCTGCCAAGGACATGGCAACCCATTGACTTCCCGCATTTGCACCAAATTTGCTATGGGCTTGATGAAAAGTCCCTTGAACATATATAACATGTTTATGTATTTGCTTAGACACATTGGTAACCAGTACTTCAGGCACTGCGTTACTCTGCATTGACCATTTGACACAATCTGATTCCTGTTTCAATCGTTTAAGGGGGACAGAGCACTTTTTCAACGCAACACCTTCTGGTACAGACAATCTGCGTTTCAAATTGGGAGCTGAACCACTGCTTTTGACTTCAGAAGATGAAGCCTGCTCCCTTTTCTCAGCAATATTACTGTTGTGCAAAACACCTGCCACACAATTTAGCACCTTGTTCACCCTCACAGTCACGACACTGAACTTCTTTGCATTTAAAGCCTGTGACAACGCAGTGATATACAGCATGAGTTCAGGGAAGCTGCTGTGGAAAAGCGCTACCGACCTGCCATAGTCATGGGGCATTCCTGTGGAATTACAAGGATTAAGATGCACAACAGAGAAGTTGTGATTGTGCTGTACAATCGCACAGTAAAATCCATCCATGTCCAGCAAACAAGATGCATCGTCCATCAAGGGTAGCTGCAATGCTTCGTACAGTTGAGCACACACCGTCACTCTTAGTCCCAGAACAAACACCATAACTCTCAGTACCTGTGGACATACTCCAGAGTGAGTCGAACATCTGAAACTGACTGTCAACGCCTTTGCCCAGTTTTTCAATATTCAGCTTCCTTCCTTCCTCCTGAATGGAGTCCAGCACAGAAGCCTTCCATGTGCACACACAGGAAAGCTTGTGCCTTATCAAAGCTGCAACAGTACACAACTTGGCACTCTAATCTCCCTTTCTAGCCAACCTCAAATGCTTGCTACCAACTATCTTTGGCTGGACAGTAGTGGAAGTAGCGGAAGTAGCGCATGTGCATTCAACAGATTCATGCAGCCTACCTTTGGCGTCAGGGAGAACTGCCTTCGGAGGGAACCGCCTCATTTTGGAGCACCTCTTCCGTGGCATCCTAACCTTTATATAAAACCAAAAGAAAAAAGCAGTTAAAAATAATGCACAGTTGTCATAGAAAATATTTATAATCCATTATGATATAAACAATTTAGCTTTACCTTGTATATAAAACACTGGTTATTAACTAATATGGCATTAAATGTGTTTAAAATAATTCAGTAAATGATGAAGGTGACGTCAAATAATACTAAATAGTAATACAAAACAATACTGAAGCTTTACAATATTAAAGAGCAATTTATATTTGACACATACTGTTTAACTTCCCCACGGCCTGCGCCCAGACAGCCCCTGCTCACACGCACATAGCATAGTTAGCATGTATGCACAGAACACACGTGTTGCAATACATTAACGACACTTGAATAAACGTGTGTATATTGTATTTTGAACGGTGCAAACAACCATATTCAACCATATATACCGAATTATGTCGACATTACTTAATGTAACACTGTATAACCTCGTGTTGACGATAGTGTTAACATGCACCGTTAGCATGTTCGGGACTCTGTTAGCAATATTTTTTTTTTTGTAATGAACAATGTAAATATGATATAGTTGGTGTCAGTAAAATGTAGAATCTCAAATACAATGTCGTTTAAAATGGTGTTACGATGTCGAAAGTTATACTGATGTAACATGTGTTGTACAATGTGTGTAGGTGTGTGTAACAAATTAATGTCTAAAAGTCTTCCAAATTGACCCAGTTAATACATTAGAAAGCACAATATGATACTAGTATAGAAACACATTTTTATTAACATTTATAAAATTATGAACAAAACAATTAACAGTAACAGTGTGTCTCTCTCTCTCTCTGTCTGTCTGTCTGTCTGTCTGTCTGTCTGTCTGTCTGTCTGTCTGTCTGTCTGTCTGTCTGTCTGTCTGTCTGTCTGTCTGTCTGTCTGTCCGTCTGTCCGTCCGTCTGTGAGAAAGACATTTCTTTGGCATTTATGTAAACATTCTATGAATGCTTACAGAAATGCCAAAGAAATGTCTTTAAATAATGAAATAAGATTTTTTTTTTCATTTAAGTGGAGGCCATCTTTATGCATGTAATTGATCAGTATTCTTTTTGTTTTTATAAACAGTGTCCCAGTAGGGAGGTAAATGCAGTTGTGTTTTTGTTGACACAACTGCCGGAAGCCGCGGTTGGTCTCTCGCACCGTAGGCCGCGTCCACTCATTGTCCACGGCTCGGGGGACAATGGAGCAGATGGCCACATCAAGAGACGCTGGATCCGGTCTATGAGGGCCTCCATCTGTCCCACGATGGCTGCTGGGGACAGTCCGGAGGCCACATCATTTGTGCCGATGTGCACGACCACCAGAGCCTCTCTCGTCACTCGGTCGAATCTCCCGGTGTGCTGCTCCAGGCTCCGCCGGAGGAAAGTGCCGGGGTGGATGTATGCCGCCGTGAGATTACAGATGTGCTCCTCAACACCCCTGCACATGGAGTCTGATAGCATGTACACTGGGAGCCCTACAAACACAGAACAACAGTTACTAAATAGTGTATACACAAAAGCAGAGATTTGGATAATAAACGCAGCCTGTGTTTTTCTCTCTCCCCCTCTCTCTCTGCTGACAGCCCGTCAATATCTAATGCAGCTAGCATAATCCAGAGTAATGAGTTAGCCCAGTGGTTCTCAAACCCTTTTAAAGTGTTTACTGTCCTATAGGAGGCTACACATTGGAATGATTTCTTACTTTATTTTATTTTTACTAGGCTATATTAAATACATAAAGGTGTGTTTTCTTTCTCTCTCTGTGTCTCGCTCGCTCACAGAGGCTGTGTGCTTCTCCGGCGATGATGGCGTGCGTGAAAAGATAATAATAAACAGGCGTATTTGTCAAATGGGGGGACACAAAGGAGATTTCGAAAAGATTCACGGTTAAACTCATTTTTCCCGTTGCGAGCCAGGTCAATAATAAAAGTAAATAATCTCCCGTTCATCTGTTGCATGTAAATACTTTTTTGAGTAATTACCGGTATAAACTTTGCACGAAACATTAAAAGAAACACTGGAAAAATAATAAGTTTGTAATTCAAATGTTATTGCAAACAATATTGAAGTAGCCTACCTCTTGTCACAGTGAAGGTTAGTCCTGCTGCAGTGTAGCACACAAGTGTTTGATCTAAAAAGATAATTTCAATTAGTTAAATACATGCAATCATATTCTATCAGGCACCCCTAAATAATGAATTAATAACAAATAAACTAACATTAATCTAAATTCGGCCATTTCTCTAACAAATGACATGCAATTTACCATGCCAATCCATCTTGGCTTTGTGGTGTTTTGTTATTGACGAATGATTAAATACTGCATCATTTTGAAATCGAACAGCCAACCAGACAGAAGTATTCAAAAAAACTATTTATTTTTAAACAACCACACACAGCCAATCAAAAACGCTTGTTTTGAAACTCCTGTTGAAATATGCCGTAACAGCCCTGCATAACAAATACATACTAACGTTAATAATTATTATTTTAAAAGCAATTTATGAATGAAAATACAATAGTTCCTTGAGTTTATATGCAGGCAGATTTATTTCAGGAATTATTAGAAGTTTTGTGCGAAAGATTTAATTTCACTGTGTCTGTGCTCGTCGAATTTGTCAATCATTTCTGTCTTGAATATACAAGGGTAAGGTTCTCTTATTCACTTTAGCGTTGCAGCGCTTAGTTATGAATAATTAGTATGAATTACATAATGTGTAGAGTTGATGTAGGCGCTATTGTCATGTTTAAGCTGTTATTAATGTGTCATATCCACTTAACGGGAAGAAATCAATGATGACATGTATAGCCGCATGTCATCATTTCAGCGCTGGTTGTCTTGGTGGTGCCCAGCAAACAATGTGGGCTTCGTAAATAATTGGACAGCCTTCTGGGGAAAACCTGGTCTGATTAAGAGAGACGGCATTCACCCTACTTTGAAAGGTGCAGATCTCATTTCGGCAAACATTTCAGGGCTTTGTGGACGTAATCCATGACAAACTGGAGTTGAGACCAGGAGGCAGAGTCGCAGTCTTACACGCTTCTCTGCGCTCTCTCCTAGGCAGTCACCCATAGGAATCCCGAACCCAATAAAATACCCAATATTAGCGGTGTGTGTGTCTGCCCAAGGACAATTTAAGGTAAAACCTAATAGAGGTGTCATACATAATAACCTAATAAAAGTAAATGTAACAACTACTACAGTGCAACAAAACAGGAAGATTAAATGTGATCTCTTAAACATAAGATCTCTAGCATCTAAAGCAATATTGGTAAATGATTTAATATCAGATTATAATATTGATATATGCTGTCTCACTGAAACTTGGTTGAGACATGAAGAATATGTCAGCATAAATGAGGCCACTCCACCCAGCCATGTCAACACTCATATTGCTCGAGGCACGGGCCGAGGAGGTGGAGTTGCAGCAATCTTTGACTCAAGTTTACTTATCAATACTAAACCAAAATGTAATTATACCTCTTTTGAAAGCCTCGTTTTTAGTCTTACGCATCCGACCTGGAAAACTTTGCAGCCAATCTTATTTGTTACAGTGTATCGTGCACCAGGTCCTTATTCAGAATTCTTATCAGAATTCTCTGAGTTTTTATCAACTTTGGTTCTTAAAACAGACAAAGTAATTATCGTAGGTGACTTTAATATTCATGTTGACGATGATAAAAATAGCCTTACTGTTGCATTTAACTCTATATTAGATTCTGTTGGTTTCTGTCAGAGTGTAAATAAACCAACCCACTGTTATAATCACACTCTCGACCTTGTTCTGACTTATGGTATTGAAATTGAGCAACTATTAGTCGAACCGCATAATCCTGCTTTATCCGACCATTTCTTAGTAACTTTTGAAGTACTGTTACTAGACTACAAAGCATTAGTCAAAAGCTCTTGCAGCAGAAACCTATCTGTTAGTGCTATAGCCACATTTAAGGAAGAGATTCAACCAATACTTAACTCGATAGCATGTCTGCATGTAGGGGAGGAAACTTATACAAAATGTACACCACCCCAAATTGATCATGTTGTTGATAGTGCTATAGATGCGTTGCGAATAAAATTAGACTCTGTTGCTCCTTTGAAAAAGAAGAAAATAAAACAACATAGATTAGCTCCATGGCATAATGCCGAAACCCGCAAAATAAAGCAAAAGTCTAGACAACTTGAAAGGATATGGCGTTCCACTAAACTTGAAGAATCTCGTTTAATTTGGCATATTACTCTCAATGAATATAAGAAAGCACTGCGTAAAGCGAGAGCAGCCTACTACTCTTCATTAATAGATGAGAATAAGAATAATGCAAGATTTCTTTTCAGCACTGTAGCCAGGCTGACAGAGAGCCACAGCTCCATTGAGCCTTCTATTCCCTTAGCACTCAGTAGTAATGATTTTATGTGCTTTTTTAACGATAAAATTGTTACTCTTAGAAACAAAATTAATGACCTCTTGCCTTCGACCAGTATAGTGTTATCAACAGCTCCCGGAATCGTAAGTTCTAATATTACATAGATAGTAAACTAGAATGCTTTTCAGCCATTAACCTTGAACAATTACATTCAATGATTCTCTCTTCTAAACCATCAACGTGCATGTTAGACCCAATTCCAACTAAGCTGTTGAAGGAAGTTTTTCCATTAATTAGCACTTCTTTATTAAATATTATGAATATGTCTTTATTATCAGGCTATGTTCCACAATCATTCAAAGTAGCAGTGATAAAACCGCTTCTTAAAAAGCACAACCTCGATCCAGAGGTTTTAGCCAACTATAGACCTATTTCTAATCTTCCGTTCCTCTCAAAAATTCTTGAGAAAGCGGTCGCAAAACAGTTGTGTGATTACTTAAAAAACAATGATTTATTTGAAGATTTTCAGTCTGGCTTTAGAACACATCATAGCACAGAGACAGCTCTGGTTAAAGTCACAAATGATATTCTAATAGCCTCAGACAAGGGACTTGTCTCTATTCTTGTTTTGCTCGATCTTAGTGCTGCATTTGATACTATCGACCATGATATCCTATTGCAAAGACTAGAGCACTTAGTTGGCATACAGGGAACTGCTTTAGGCTGGTTTAGGTCCTATCTATCTGAACGCTCTCAGTTTGTACGTGTTAACGATGAATCTTCCACGCAAACAAAAGTTAGCCATGGAGTGCCACAGGGCTCAGTGCTCGGACCTATTTTGTTCACATTATATATGCTTCCGTTAGGCAATATTATAAGGAATCATTCTGTAAACTTTCATTGTTATGCGGATGATACTCAACTATATTTATCAATCAAGCCTGATGAAATTAATCATCTAAATAAAATTCAAGACTGCCTTAAGGACTTAAAAACGTGGATGACCTTAAACTTTTTGATGTTAAACACGACCAAAACTGAAGTTATTGTACTTGGCCCGAAGAATCTACGAAACAAATTATCTAAAGACATACTAACTATGGATGGCATTAATTTGGCCTCCAGTGAGACTGTAAGGAATCTTGGTGTTATATTTGATCAGGATTTATCCTTTAACGCCCACATAAAATCAATTTCAAGGACCGCCTACTTCCATCTACGTAACATTGCAAAAATCAGGCATATCTTGCCTCAAAACGATGCAGAGAAACTAGTCCATGCATTTGTTACTTCTAGGCTGGATTATTGTAACTCTTTATTATCAGGGAGTACTAAGAAGTCAATCAAGTCGCTTCAGCTGATTCAAAATGCTGCGGCTCGTGTACTAACCAGAGTTAGGAAAAGGGACCACATTACTCCTGTTCTGGCTGCCTTACACTGGCTCCCTATAGAACACAGGATAGAATTTAAAATTCTTCTTCTCGCCTACAAAGCCCTTAATGGGCAGACGCCATCTTACCTTAAATAACTCATTATACCCTACTGTCCTACTAGGGCATTGCGTTCCAAGAATGCAGGGTTGTTGGTTGTTCCTAGAATCTTTAAAAGTACAATGGGAGCCAGAGCCTTTTCTTATCAAGCTCCACATTTGTGGAATCAGCTTCCAGTTTGTGTTCGGGCGGCAGACACCCTATCCGTTTTTAAGAGTGCGCTTAAGACCTTCCTTTTTGATAAAGCTTATAGTTAGGGCTGATTAGATTCAGCCCCTAGTTTTGCTGATATAGGCTTAGTTTGTCGGGGGACATCTTACTTCTTCCTTCTCTCTGTCTATACCCGTGTACACTCATGTTCCGATTAACCCAGCTTCCCCAAATGTCTTTCTTTTTGGTGTCTATATACGCTGGGATCCGGAGTCATGGATGATCCTGCGGTCCTGTGTCCTGGATCGCGAGCGCTGGATCTTGGGTCGTGGCTGTGGTCCTGGATCATAGGTCCTGGATGGATATCCTCGTGGATTCATCTTCCTATTATACACACATGCATTTCCAAACATTTGGACTACCTATGTTGCAAATGTATTATCTTTTCAATTTACACACGGCATCTATTGCACGTCTGTCCGTCCTGGGAGAGGGATCCCTCCTCTGTTGCTCTCCCTGAGGTTTCTCCCATTTTTCCCTTTAAACTGGGTTTTCTTTGGAAGTTTTTCCTTGTACGATGTGAGGGTCTAAGGACAGAGGGTGTCGTATTGTCATACTGATATTCTGTACACACTGTGAAGACCACTGAGACAAATGTAACATTTGTGATATTGGGCTATATAAATAAACATTGATTGATTGATTGATTGAGAAAGTTAACGTGTTTTTTTTTGTTTTAATGTGTTGTGTTTTTTTAGACTGAAATATGGATTCACCATCAAAAATACCCCAGATCCAGGACACCGAGGCGGAGAACCTTAGAGGAGAGGGACAACTGTTCATTGTAAGTAAAATATTTAAATGACGACGCGTCGTGCAAGTAGGCCTACATTATCCTGCTTATTATAATGGCCACATTCTCAACAAAGTAACGATATGACTTCCAATATTAATTTAAATGCTATTATGGATGTAGAATTTTTTTTTATTGATTTAAAAAATAGTTGTATTTATTTAAATGAAGATCCGCAAAGAAAAAAGTTCGTTGTTGCGTATTTGAATTTTGTTCACTAACGGCTCGAGCAGGGACAGATTTTGGATTACAGATTTGAAAACATCGTTGCTTGGTTTAAAAGTAGCACAATTGATATTAGTCGACTAAAAGTCTGAGCATTTTAGTCAAAGAAAACTAATTATTTTAGTCTACTTTTTGTCAATGAAAATTGTTGAGTGTTTTTTAGTCAGCAGATTATATAGAACATTTCAGTGAAACGAGTCTAGCCAAAACCAATAATTTGTCATTTTAGTAGGCTATATATATAAATAAATAAGATTATATCTTGTCCTTATTTGATTAAAAACACAGGTTGAATGATTAAGAATGCAGCTTTGCAGAGAGTATCTGGTCAGGTTTGTGGTGTTTTTATCAGCTGTTATGGCCACATTGCTTCCCTTCTGATAAGCATTCGCTTTTTTTCTCCGCCTCATTGTAGCGAAAATGGGCTTTATTTCTTTATCCCAAGCAGTGGTGGCTTTAGACTTTGTTGTTGTCAGTCATTTTCACGGACAGGATTGTAACATTTCCGTCATAATCCATTATTACCCGTAGAGTGCACCATTTATCACTCACTCGCGCTGACGGGGGGATATTTGGTTAACGGGAAAGCGACCTCTGCTCCCAAGCCCTGTTGTTGTCATTTTATTTTCTGTTAAATAAGGTTAGTTAGATCATGAGTTAGACCCGAGTCTTCCTGACAGTTGACATCATAGATATATATATAAACACTAGATGGCTCATGGGAGATTTTCCAGCGTAGCTGACTGGCCGCCATCTTGCTACAGTCAACAGTTCCTCTGATTCACGTTATGGTAGCTGTTGTCAGGTGAGTGATCTGCACAAATCTTGACTGATTTACAAACGGTTTGGTTTATTATAAACATGATTAGCATGGCTATGATACAGGATGCTTGGACATGTTGAAATTGCAGCTTTTCTTTGTGTATGTGGTTGTATTTATTAGCTGGCTAATAACAAGAGGCTGTCAGTGAGACCTAGTTATTACAAAGTTGACCCACAACTCCACCAGTGGGAGAGGCAGAACTGCTCTTTCTTTCAACACAACTTAAGTTACACATGATTTCTTCCAAGTGGTTTGGCTTGTTAAAAACATCTTGCATTATGATACAGGAATTTGCTGTTCTTGTGTTTACAGAAGTACCTGACTATGCCGGACTTTTGTGCAGCCTACGGATGCTCTAATCACCGCAGTCTGGAAACAAGAACCCGTGGGATCACCTTTCACGTGTAAGATATGACAATATTATGACTACAATTAGGATAATCGTTAATTACTTAGTGGATGTATGTACATTACAAGTCCTGCTACACAGGATCAGTGGGGCTATGTGAGATAATAGTATTGCAAGATTGTTGTTGACCCAGCCTCTTTAGAATATGTTGTTACCATTTCTTTACACAATTATTTAATGTTTCTATTGGACACCTTTTTTATTACTCTTAGTGTGGTTGTCTTATTCTTAAAGTAGGCTATACATACATGCATACATACCAAAAATATGATAATTTCGGTGTCTATTTTTGTCCTACCCTTAATGTTAAAGAAAAGAAGGGAGGAACATGTTGACAATAATTTATATATCTGGCTACCTTTCTCATGTTTTTAAGGTTTCCCAAAACCAAAGAGAGGAGGAGGCAGTTGGAACTCGCCCTAAGAAGGGACTGTTTTGTTTCCTGTGACAGGACACTGCTCTGCAGTGAGCACTTCAGGAGTGAGGAATTTGACCGGACAGGAGACGCAGCACTATGTTCCCCACATATGTTTATGTTTGCTCAGTCTAATAAACCCATAACATGGTTGTGAAAGAATACCAAAGCTGAGGCTGGACGGTGATTGATTGTTGGTGTGCCATGTGTTCTTCTTAATAATAATAATACATTTATTTTGGGGGGCCGCCTTTCATAACACCCAAGGACACATAGGATAGTTTATGTTTAAATTGTTCCCTATATTGCATAGGGGCAATATAGGGAACAATTTAAACAGTGGATTTTGTGATATATCAGCCGGGGTGAGACAAGACAAACCACAAATGGACTACAGAAGGACACAAAAGGACACATGGTACAGTTTATATTATTCTTGGTCTTTTTTCAATAACATATTTCAAAGGTTCTGGATTTGTTTACAAATCTAGAAACTAAATACAAAACTAGGATGATATGAAGATCTCATGTCAAAAATAATTGTGATAAATTAGACAGAACTGGCCTGTCTGTGAGCACATTTTATGTTGGTTTGGTTCTTCTGATAAAGGTGTGAATATCTAAATAATATACCAACATATGCTATTGTCATTAGTTGTGTCCCTGTTCTTAAAGCTAAGGCATTGCTAAATTAACAACTCTTGGCTTACAGAGTGGTAACATGAGACCGATTTTTATATATAAAATATAAATGTATTTTAATTTTATAATTTATTTTAAATATTAACAATATAATAAAATAAATGGAAATATATACACCGGCAAATATTTAATATAAATACCTTGTGTGTGTGTGTGTATAGCTATTGCTTTATCTGATTAATGTTATTTTCATATGAAAGTCCATGATTATAAGTATGCAGTATCATAACTACATCTTTGATGTTTATAAAAAACCAAACCGGTTGAAAATTGAGCAAGCTATGGTTATTTAAATAGTAAACCATAATGTTATGAATGAGAGAACTGCCTGTAGCAAGATGGCGGCCAAGTGGCAACGTCGGTCTCAATTGGCCAGCAGCGCGGGTGAGTCATCTAGTGTTTATATATATCTATGGTTGACATTGCCCGGTGTAATTCAAATGTACCGCCGCGTGCACCACTGATTAATGCACTGTCGCAGCACCGGAAATGGAACTGCTGGGAGAGAAACTAGGCTTGTTTGAGAAGCGTTGCGGCTCGCCTCGAAAGTAGACGAGAGTAGCCGATCGCAGCCGGGGGAGGTCTCAAAAAGATCGCCTGAAGTCGGACAGCTCGGAGTCGGCTTCTTCTTCTTCGCCTTATTGTTCGCCTTATTCTTCTTCTCTCTGTTATTTGGCGGATTGCAACAACTTAAAGGTGCATACCGCCACCTCCGGAGTCGGCTTGACTCGGTTTGCATTTATAAAGAATGCACACATGTGTTTAATCGTTAATGTCAGATATGTACTAAGTAAATACATTTGTTCCTGCTCAAGAATAGATTCAACTTTATTGTTATTGCCCATATTGCAGGTACTGAGACAACGAAATGCAGTTTAGCTTCTAAGCAGGTGAAACAAGCAGCGAAGTGAAAAGTAATGTTCACAATCTACAGAATAAAATATAGAATGAATTGAATGATGAATAAACAGTGAATGAATACAATATCAGCCTGTGAGCAGTATAAACAGTGTGTATTAATACACTAGATATATAAAGTAGGGCTGTGCGATTATGGGAAAAATCATAATCACGATTATTTGGGTCAATAATTGATATCACGATTATTAAATACGATTATTCATTGACTTTGAAAAAATCCTTTAAAACAAATAATAATTGGAACAGTATCTTTTTAACTGTTGATTACCCTGAACGTATAATTCAACTGAAAAACCAATACAAAAATAAATTAAATAAATGATACATTTATATTTAAATAAATAATATACAAATAATAAATACCAATAAACAAGATCAACACATATTTTGGAGCGCACTTCCACAAGCTACTAAACATATATAAATACAAATAAATTAGACGAAAATTAATTAGATCAAATATGTTGCAGTGCACTGTCACAACCTAGCAAAGCAAAATAATTGTTTTGTTCCGATTATGTTGTTTTGGTAATTGTGGCTGGGCAAAATAGTAATTGCGATTCAAATACGATTAATTGCACAGCCCTAATATAAAGTATGAAAACGGTAAGCAGTACAAGTATAGTATAAAATATATGGATATTAATGTCATGATGATAAACATTGTGGAACAATGATGAAAAATGGGAATGGATGTGGCGACGTAAAACTTGACACAAAACAACAACACACTTTTGCCAGCCAATTGGAGAGTTTCATCAGCAGCACGGGGTAAAAACCACCAATGAGCGCTCAGCTGGAGATACCAGCGAGTCGTTTCCCATCAAGCATTTTGCTTTCGCAGCCCGTGGAGAACAACTGCGCCGCCTCGCTCTCAAGGCTGCGGGCGTCTTTGTGCCGCGAGATTTCAACGTCTCATGTAGGCGGGCCTCCAGAGCAAGTGGGACAAAATGACTAACCATCATGCAATGCACTAGCAAGACGTTGATCGCAACTGCGCAGGTTTGTCTCAAACCATCGATGGCACCCCTGTTTCCCCCTCAACCCAGGCACGCAACCTCGGGGTTATATTCGATCCCACCCTCTCCCTTGACTCCCACATCCGCCAAGTTGTCAAAATCTCATTTTTCCATCTCCGCAACATTGCCAAAATCCGTCCCTATCTCACCCGCCCCGCAGCTGAGCGACTCATTCACGCCTTCATCTCCTCCCACCTTGACTACTGTAACTCCCTCCTATACGGCATCAGCTCCACCTCCCTCAGTAGACTCCAGCGTGTTCAGAACGCAGCCGCCATACTTCTCACCCACACTAAATCATGGCACCATATCACCCCGGTCCTCAAAGAACTACACTGGCTTCCCGTTACTCACCGCATCAACTACAAACTCCTGGTCCTTACCTATAAAGCCCTCCACCATCTGGCCCCCCCGTACCTCACTGACCTTCTCATCCCCTACCATCCTCCCCGGACCCTCAGATCCACCTCGGCCGGCCTGCTTTCCACCCCCATTGGCAATCTCCGGAGCTTTGGAGACAGAGCCTTCTCTGTGGCCGCCCCAAAGCTCTGGAACTCCCTCCCCCAAGACCTCCGTGAGTCCGAGTCCCTCACTCTGTTCCAGTCCCGCCTCAAAACCCATCTTTTCACCTCTCTCTATCCGTAAAACACCCCCCCACTCATTTTCGACCTCCTCCTGACTGCCACTGTGTTTTGTTTTGTCGTTTTTGTTGTTTTTTCTTAGTCTATTGTCTACCTGCCCCAGTCTATCTACCCCCCCCCTCATATTGTAAAGTGTCTTTGGGTACTATAAAAGCGCTATATAAATCCAATATATTATTATTAAACAAGCCTACTGACTATCAGAAATGTAACGTTATCTTTGATAATATTTTGTCTCCTCATTTTTCTTCAACGAAAGTAAAGAGAGATTTTGGCCTAGTTTTTATTTAGACCTTAACGGCGTGTAAAACACATGTGATGACGTCAGCAACGAATGGACGACTGAATTAGTTGGCAACTAATTTGGTAATCGATTAAGTCGATTAGTTGTTGCACCCCTAGTCTAAATGGTTGTTAATAGTTTTCTGATTTATGTGTAAATGTGTTTTGTTATTTGCAGTACTCAATCTTGGATGTGGCTGTGGCCCGCCCACCTCTGTACGCCCGAGGGCTACAGGTGTCACGATCACAGGTACAGATCAGAACCCAATAGCACGACTCAGATACAACCAGTATAGTAATGTTCAGTTTATTCCAGGTCAAGGACAGGCAGAGTCAAAATCATTAAATCCGTCAGACAGGCAGGAATCAAAAACTGGGCAGGACAAAACTCGGGACTAGAGCACAACACTCACTGGAGAGCTTGGCGGAAACGACAAGACAATCTGGCAAAGGACAACTGATAATGAGATGGTATAAATACTGTGGAGTGATGAGGGAATGAGTAACAGGTGAGGGGAAGGGCTGAGGAGACCAGGTGAGGGAAATGAGCTGATTACAAGGGCCTGGAGGAAAGCGGGATCTGAAATGACAGGAGAGTTTAGATGAGGCATGAAACAAACAATAATAGAAGTGTCTAACTTGTGACAACAGGTCCTCTGGCACTGTTTTCAGCTGCTGGCGCGGCAGCTCAGGCTCCGCCATGCGGCGGAACAGAAGGTGGCCACCTTAAAAGGGGAGCTCGGAATCTGGAAAGAGAAGGCAGGAGAGGCCCTGCAGTGCCTGGAGGTGCTGCAGGCAACCGCCTTGTTTGCCGAGGATGGTAAGTGTTGGTCCTTAAACTTTAAAATGTATGACTGTGATTGTGCATTTGTGCTATACTACTGTAGTGTTACATTGAGGTTTTTTTTATTTTGGTTGGACTGATTGCATCATCATACAATGACAGAATAGTCATTTGTGACTACTAATGTGTTTTTGTGTTTTTTTGTCTTCATGTGTGCAGACCGGAGTGACACAGGCACCCATACGGAGAAGGAGGAGGACATTTTTGAGGACATCTCCCTGCAGCTTCATGTCTTGTATTATGAGAATAATGATGATTATGTGCAGCAACTATAGACAAGCAGGTGTTTGGTGATAAGAATGTTGGGGAATCAGACATAAGCAAGCAATAATAATTAAATGTCTCTGAAAAGAAAGGACAGCACAAATTACAATGTAAACCTAAGACGCAAAGAAGTGCAAGATAACAGATAAATATATAACAACCACAATGTAGATTCAATAATATGAGAGAAGTTGTAGATTAAGTGTAGACAGTATTTCAAATAAAGACAATGTAATAAGTATATACAGTATATGCAAAATGACAAGTACTATATGAAGTGACAGCATTGATGAGCTATACACCATAGAGCAGGGGTGGCCAACCTTTTTTGAACCGAGAGCTACTTTTAAAGTCGCCAGTCTGCCGAGATCTACCAGTCCAAATAGAGAGGCGTAGCCATTACTGACAGCCTACTACCAGGTAAATACACACTTCTACTTGTATAAAACTGACCTTTGTACAATTTATACTTCATAAAATACTGCAGATCCTTTATCTTACCTCTTTCTAATCTACACACATACAAGTATTTAACTGAAGTTACACAACAGTGTTGTTGATACAGAGTTGGAGTTTATTCACATGTCACACTACAGTGGGTAATGTTTTCAAGAAGCATTGAACAGTGCTGCCACATATGACGCAGGGAAAAAAGAAAAGACTCTGAACCCTTTCTTTTCCATTATATAAAAATAGTGTTGCTACAAAAGTATAAATTAGGCTTACTAATAAGACAACTGAGATCTAAAGCTACACAGGAATCTGCTGCAACTGAGCGCTGTTCAGGCTTGCTTTATCCAGCAACTCAGGTGGCAGCTCTGTCCTGATTTACCGTGCACTTTTCAAAGTAGGGGTCATTCCCCAGCAGATCCATTTCTCCAGAATTGTGGTAATCACAGAGAAAACAAGAGATCATAATAAAGACATGGTTGCTAAAGCATGATTGAACAATGTAACTGTAAGCCTTATAGACAGAGAAAGTGTTTGTGTGGGGGAGGGAGGTTGTGTTTATTTGTAGGCTTTAGTAGATATCTACAAGTAAACAGTAGATATTTTTCATGAGTGCTAGTGCTTCACATAATAAAATATACAAGGGCTGTAGCCTGATATACATGTTATGCTTTAGGAGCTGTATGTGTGTGTTTTACATTCAGTAGGTGTCTGTTGTGGAGTGTATAGGTGTCTGTTGTAATTGATTTTGCCGCTAGCAGAGCCGGTGTGTGTGTGTGGTTTAGGAGTTATGAGCATTTCTTTCTAAGCCCCGCATTTAGATTAATGACGGGCATATTTATCGACTGAACATGCTCATTTTCTACAGTAATGTGTCTGACCCTCCACTGATGCTGTATACTAAGTTTGGCGTTGAAAAAGAAAACATGGAAATGTAAGGTAATATTTCACTGTTTTTAACATTATGGTAATTTAAAAAAAATGAAGTAGGTGGAGCTTTGGGGTTCAAGGACATAATATGTAGAGTAGGTCCACCCGAATAAGTGGGCAACATTTCAGGTCATTCGGAGTTACGGTGCCACTTTGTAAAGGTTTCCAAAAATGGAAATGTAGTAGTTTGTGACATGTAAATCATCAAAAATGGTACATTCTCCGTTAGCTTACGAGCTCCCCGTTTGAGCTAGCAACAATTTCTTCGTAATTTAGCATCATATTGGATAGGGGTTGAATTTGTCCTGGAATAGAATTTTTTCGATCATCCCCCTAGGAGGAGTTCGCAAGGACGTGCGTAAAATGGCTGAAAAACGCACCTTTTCAAAATGGCCGACTTTTTGGGGGGCGGGGCTAATGGAATGTATGTACAAATATATCCGCAATTCCATGAGGAATGTCTGTGCCAAAATTCGTGAAGTTCTGAGAAACTATGTGACTACCACACAATAGGGGGCGCTAGTGAGCAGTTTTTTTGAATTCTCGAAAAGGTCCTGGGCTCTGACGTGTGTCCCAAGTTTTGCGTCCGAAGCTCATTTTATGCTATCGCAATAAAAAAAAAAATGTATAGGCCACGCCCACATTCTGCATTTGTTGCGACATTTTGAATCTAAGTTCGTAGTTGCCCCGAGAGTATGTGTAAAAAAAAAAAAAAAAGATTAGTCCATCCGCTCTGGAGTTAAAAATTGGTGGTGTTTTTGGCGCCTCCTATAGTCCAAAATGAAAATGCTTTGGTGTGCCTATTCCCCAAGACAGACTGAACGTTTCCACCAAAATATGTGATGTTTGGATACATTGTTGATGAATTATGAGCATTTCTTTCTAAGCCCCGCCTTTTTAGCGAGTACGTTTTAATTCATGGCGGAAATATTTATCGTTGAACATGCTCATCTCCTAGGGTAATGTGTCTGATGTGTCTGACCCTCCGGCGATACTGTATACTGAGTTTGGTGTTGAAAAACCAACATTTGAAATGTAAGTGAATATTTAACAGTTTTTAAAATGATGCTAATTTAAAAAAAAAAAAAAAGTAGGCGGAGCTTAGGGTTCCAATTGGATTATTTGTGGAGCAGGTCCACCCGGATATGTTTGCAAAATGTCAGGTCATTCGGAGTTACGGTGCGACTTTGTGAATTTTTCCGAAATGGAATTGAAATAGGTGGCGCTAGCGAGCATGTTGGAATATTTTAACAAATTGAGTCCAGAATATTGTAATTTTCACCGATTCTGGAATCTGTGCACAATTATACAACTTTGTCAGCGTCCTAAAGGCCTCAAAAACAGGAAAGATGGCGACTGAAGATAATAATAAGAATTCCACGAATAACAATAGGTATCCTTGCACTTCGTGCTAGGACGCCGTTGGGTCCTAGCACTCTCGTCCTCGGGCCCTAATAATACCACGAATAACAATAGGTATCCTTGCACTTCGTGCTAGGGCGCCGTTGGGTCCTAGCACTCTCGTGCTCGGGACCTAATAAATAATAAAGTGAATTTCTTTAATTTACTAAATTATTCCTCCATTAATGAATGCTATTTTTATGCTACATTCCATGCTGGCTAAATATACTGTATATGCTTGATAGCTGTGAATCAAATCAAGTTTTATTTATATAGCACATTTATAAATGATTGTTGGTCGAGCCAAAGTGCTGTACATATAATAAAAATAGCCTACAGTCGAGAGACTTTACAGCAAATACAACAACACAGATTGTTCAGAATATCAGAGAAAAACGACACCCTCTGCATGTATTATATGTTATATATTATGCTTATACTTATATTATATATAATATTATTTTATTAATATATATATGATATGTTATGCTACATTACTAGCTGGCTAAATATACTGTCGATGCTTGATAGCTGTGCATGTATTATATGTTATGTTATATAGTATGCTTATACTTATTATAATATTTTTTTATTATTATATTAATATATATGATATTGTAGTGCCGAGAGATATGGGAGTCGGAGGCGATACATCGAAGGTGGTCACCACAATATGTTATTATGCTACATTACTAGCTGTCCGTTCAATGCTAAAACGAAGTAAACTGGATATAAACTCTCCAAACAGTTGAAAACCTACCAGTTTCACCAACTGTCTCTGCCACCTCCCGCCATGCCTGGTTCCTCCGGTTTAGGTCCCGGTAGGTGAACAGAGTACAGTCATACAAGACTGGGACATTTGCCACGGCAATGATTAATTTTCCCTCAATTTTCTGACATATGGAAAATAGTCAAGACCTGCATACACGCGGTCTGATTGGCTAGCGCTTGTACTGGCGGGAATTAAAAAACGGGATTTGATTGGCTGACGCCAGCTTCGAGCAAGCATCAAGCCTCAAAAGTTGAACATTGTTGAACTTTTGACGCCGATAGACGCTCGCGAGGCTTGCAACGCCTTGCCATGCTACCCACAATGCAGTTCGGCTAATTTTGAAAATATCCTACGTCACCCCATTCAAATGAATGGGCGAAGCGTTGAAAGTAGGGATGTCCCGATCACCTTTTTTTGCTCCCGATCCGATTCCGATCATTTGATTTTGACAATCTGCCGATACCGATTTTTCCCGATCCGATCTTTATGCAATGCATTAATTGAAAAAAAAGGTAACAGATAACGGCTGGTCATCCAACGGGATGAATTCAGCTATCTTGGCTGTTATTGTGTTGGCCTTTTCACTGTTCTGGGGCAGTTTCTCTTTCCTTTTAAAAGTGTCGGTTATTTCAGTGCCGTTACCTGAGTGGCTGCTGTGTACTCGTCGTGTTGTTGTTGGTGTTTGTTTCTCAGGTAGCGTATTAGATTGGTCGCGTTGAACGTAGATCTGTTCTTTCCACCACGCGGAACCTCTGCCTTGCAAACATTGCATCTGGCTGTTACACTGCCTTCGCTTTCAATTTTATAATACTTCCAAACTCCTTACATTTTCTCTGTCCCGACTCCCGAGTCACCAGCTGAACGTAGCCTCTCGTTAGCTTACTGCTACTATTAGACACTGCGCCCACTCTGTTGCCAGATTTCAGAGAAATAAGCAACCAGGTCTATGAAAACAAGCCCAAAGAAAGCAACACATACATGATGTTGTGTAATTTTAAACCAAAACTAAGTCCTCAGAATGACTTTAAGACGTGAACATGGTCATTTTTGTTTTGTAACATTAAATAAAATACCCGATTTTTTTCTCCCGATTCCGATCTTTTGAAAATCACGTGATCGGCTCCGATCCCCGATCACGTGATCGGATCGGGACATCTCTAGTTGAAAGCCTTTTTTTTTACGCCTGTAGTGCGTACGGGCCGTTAGTCTTGAATATCCGACATCGCGTTAAACATAGGATTTCGACATTTTACATTCATTGCTTACTTTCACACGCCTGTTCTCTCCTCCTTATCTTTTTCATCACTTTTTATTTAATGCATTATAACGGCTTTAATAGTTACTTTAATAATACTGGAAGTACTTTACGGTAGCCCCGGATGTCGTCATGAAGGATTTTCAGAATAAAAGCTTGGCATTAAGATTGTGCGAGAACTTCCGTTTTTTTCCAGAATAAAACAGCTTTTAAGCATCTTTAAATTAAGTTATGCTATAAAACATTGATTTTAATTTCGAACAATGCCACCAAATGACACAATAATTATAGAAAGTACTACAAATAAATAAATGTACATCTTAAATTATTAATATATACACAACATATTTTTTACAAACATCCAACCTTCACATTTATATTTTAAATCTACATTGCTCTGCACACTTGCTAAATAACATTTGTGTGGTAATATCAGATCATATAATGTTTATGTAGCAATACATATATATGTTTTTAAATGTTGTACCGATAAAAAGACCGATACCTTGGAGCTTAACTGCCTGTGAAACACACGTGATGACGTCACCAACGAATCGACGACTGAATTAGTTGGCAACTCATTTGGTCAAAATTATTTTCCTGCTGTAACAAGTGCACGTTACTGACGCCGTGTTTAAAAATCGAAATGTCTCCGAATAGAATTTGAATAGACCTGCGTCAAGCATGCAGCATGGACGGAAATTGTACCTCCTAGGACGTCCAGACCCACGGGAACCGGTGGCGTGTGACATAGTGAATGGATAGTTCGAAAAAGTTTGTTGTTGTTCAATTAAACCAGGAATCAACCATAGACTGTATAGGAATCAACACAGTGAAGATCCACGGGTCAAGCGTAAAGCGTGTCGTCTTCTTCTTCTCTCTTTTAATCGGAAACAGCTTCTAGTTGCATACTGCCACCTACTGCACATGAGTGTTGTGGAAATTGATGTGAGATATTGTACCAAAGAAGTGTGTTACATTTGAAATGGCAGAAAGTCTTGTTGCAATTTCCAGACATTAAAAGAGGTCCCTTTGACTTTCTCTGGTAATTATCAATAGTAGCAGTTAAGTGAATACTGTTCAAGCAATACCTGTGTTTGTGTTTTATAGTGATTTCTCTGTTTTATCCTTTCATAAATGTGAGGACTAAAATGGCGATAGACAAAGGGCTGTTAAGAGTAAACTGGGTTTTATTGCTATGTGGAGGTATGCAAGACAGGGTGCTTGGTGGGGAAAGACTATATTCTGCTTAGGATCTCAAGCAGGCCAAGTTTCAGAGAAGTATATATATATCTTGAATAAGTATATGTGTGAGTTTATACATTCCTGTGTGTTAATAGTTGAAGGAACAAAAAGTACATTTTTCCTCTACCATATAGAGAGGTTTTTTATAGATTCCTGAAACAATGTTCCCTTTTTCTTAAAAGTAGATAAGCGCAATAGCCTTTTTCTTTGACTGTTTACCTGTTTATCAAAAGAGTGTTTTAAGCTATTTGTGAAGAAGGAAGATGCAGAATTAATGGTGATTTCTGTTTGGAGTGTAAAGATTATCCCTGAGAATGTTTTTCTGGGTTAAACCATCGATAGGCTTTGCAAATTGGGAGGGACATTTCCCCTGATTTTTAATGAGGTGCATCCTGCAGGCCTTCCCAACACCTGTGGCTTTCAAAGCTGCCCGCGCTAATTCCCTGTGAGACAGCGTGTTGGTATCTCCCAAATGAAACTCCACCCCTTTGTTGGTTTTGGGACGTGCAACGTGTTGTTTCGTCCTCTCTTCTCGCGCCGCTCGGACCGGAAGGTCGTGGCAGCCTGTGAACAAGGCCAGGAGTAGGCATACTCCTGACATTACTCATATGATGGCTTTGTATGGTAATGTATTATATGGTATTGCATTATTACCGTTTATGATTAAAACAGATTTTTGTTTAACCCTCGTCCTGGCTGTTTTGAGTGCTTCTTCTTTTAAAGCAAGCTCATTAGGAACGGCGCGGAGAAAAGTAGTCCCAAAACTCCTTCAGTGTGTATCATCATGTCATTCCATCTCTTAACTCATGGATGAATACATATCTATGATCTAATAAAAAATAAAGACATGAAATTCAGTTCCTGACGGACACCAAAAAAGCCTGAGATTATGGAATTAAACAAATAAATAAAAGCAAGGATAATTGTGTGTTATTGGTGAGTAAATAACAGTGTGTTATTTTGAAAAGAATAACAAATTAGAAGGAAAAAATATTTAAAAATACAGATTTCAGTATCCTGAGGCTCTGAGCCCCATTTATTTTCCTCACAGACGGCAACAAAAGTCAGAAATTATACGATTTAAAATAAAAGCAATAATTGTGGCTTGATATTGAGTTAAGAACATGTTTTTATGAACCACAAAGCTTCCGGTCTTCCACGACCCGACCGGAGAAAAAGACGTGCTGCAGCCTGCAGGCACGAAACACGTTACCAGTAGAAATACATTGCTTTTAAAATCGTGCTGTGCAACACGAAAAAAAGGGGCAAATCGTGATGGTGAACACAAATCAATAGATTAAAAATCGTGTTGGTGAACACAAAATGCCGTGAGACTGGGTTGGATATAACATACCTGCTGCAACCCTGTGCTGCTGCTGCTTCTCTCTGCCTCATCCTCTATTGCTGGAGGCAGCTCCACCTCAACTGATCTCTGATATGAAAGCAATGTGTTATGATCATATTGAGCTATTGGTGTGAGTCTAACATTAAACAAGCAGTCTGCTTGTCATACATTGCTGACGATACATTTTAAGAGGCAATTTGTTGGTAGCATCAAGCTAGCAAATCCTGCATTAGCTTCACATCAACAGGTGTAGAATATCCAATTATCCTGAGCTGATTTACTGAATAAACCAACTCACATCTTCTGCTGCGTTTCATTGTTGTTTTCTGTCGAATTCAATACTGTAGTTCAAAACTGCGGTACCTGCTCACCATCTGTGAGCTATTTTTAGAATGCCACGCTACATTCGTTGTCGCGCGCGTCCACCTGGGCAGGCTGTGTGTGTCCTTCTCCCGTGACGATAACGGCTTGCGCCTTGCGGTTAAAAAATAATAATAAACTAATTTGAAACTGGTGGGGGGGGGACACAAACGGGCAGACAGCAGAGCTCGGGGCAATAATGCTGATTTGTTTGACTTTTTTACACTTCGTTATTCTCCCCCTTTCCTCCGCTCTTGTCTCTGATTGTGATTGTGAGTGTGGGGGGGCATGCAGAGGCACCACAGTGTGAGGTTTACTTTTGTGGAGAAAGATGGGAAGCAGCTGGCGTTGTCCAGAAGGGACTTCTCCAGAAACCTCATTCAAAACGTTTTAAACTTTTCCCCTGATGACCTAAACTGCATCCTCACCCTTCCTTTCAACAACGGTTTTGATGTTAGCTTCCGCACCTCTATGGCCTTTAGAGAATTCTGGATAAAGTTTGAAATTGTAAAAGCCCAGTTTTTTGCTTTTAATGTTGAGAAACGAACTGGCAATGCCTTGAAAGTAGTCATTGTCAGGATGTTCAATGAGACGGTAACTGCAGAGGACATTCACTTTTGACTGGGTAGATACTGCACTGTGAAAGGCCTGGCTACCAAAGTGAGAGATGAGGACGGCATTTGGAACTGTGCCTGGCGGGTCCCCATTCAACAATGGCAAGACCCCCAGGGTTTTGATGGCCTTAAACAAATGGGGCGAAGCCTGCGAGCTATAGTTCAGGCAGTCAACTCGAGCACGTGTGCTGCATTCATAACGCCACTCTACAACCAACCAAACAGTCTCCTTAATATGCTCAGGGTGTCCGCGGGGTCTTAAAAAGTATTAAAAGTTGATAAATCAATTTAGCGAAAATTAAGGCTATTAAAAAGTATTAAACGGCATTTTCCAAGGTATTACATTCTGTAGCTTGTTTTCAATAAGTATCTAAATTGTCCAAAGAGGTTGTGTTCTACAGTCTGCCTGAATGTAATCATTGCGTAGGTGTGTAGTGTGATTCTGTAGTTTATTGATGGCATCCCGTTGGGTTTGACGTCATCTGAACAGGACATCAGGTACAGGTACGCAAAGGCGCGGAGTGACACAAGTGACTTTACGCAATTCAGATTTGTGCTGCGTACCAGTTATGTGCACCCCTGACTATATTGATAATACATACTGTATCGTATAGTAATGAAACATAAAATGGCATTTAACTGACGAGGTATTTTGCTGGTGAGAGATTTTAGTTGCTTTAGCGAGTAGAAGCTAGTAAGCCTACTATTTGATTTGTTTTCAGATAGGCACAACATGTTTCATATGCAGACCTTATTTTCCTGTTCCATGTTCAAATAAACCATTTTCAGTGGTACCGCCGAGAGTCATTTTGTTGGTCATGGAAAAGTCATTGGTGAAAAAGTGTATGAACCCTGTATGACCCATCTTGTATTGTATGTCTGCTCCTCCTGTGACATCTGCAGTGAAATGCACCTGTGCCGTTGGTTTATAGAGAAGAATCTGTGACGTCATAGGTTCACAGCCATTGGTGGATTTTGGTCACAAGTGGGAGCTCCCGTTTTTTGCTAATTATCTAGTTATTAAACAGTTCAAGAGTACGTTAATTGGCTTCGTCTTGATCCGTAGATGTGTTTTGAAGGGACTTTTGTGCATTTCGATGGATAAAAAATTAAGTAAATGTTATTTTTTTTCCGTGGCGGATTGTTTCACATTCTCGCACATTTCCACCCGTGGTATGCAGTCTCGACTAGTATGTTTAGACTGGGCCTGATCTAACATTTTTCCAGTATGTTAAATCTGAACCCACGGGGTCGATGTGCAGGCGAATGAGATCACCACGTGATCAGCTGACATCATGCAGATCAGCTGCATCACAGAGAGGGCTGTCACCACGCTGCGGGGTGTGACGCGCTGTCAGTTTCTCCACTCTGCCACGATAGCCGCGCACTCATGCTGGCTAAGTTTAATTCCACTACCAGATAAATGATACTCTGTGAGGGAAGAGGAGTCTTCTTCCAGTGTATGATGAAACCCAGGCTTGACAGATGAGATACGAGATGTACCGTCTTAAAGCGACTTCCTCCCTGGAGCGCAACAGCAGGTTGTCCAGGTAAAATAACACTCATCCCCATTGTGAGTAGCGGCTCCAGAGCCGTCTCTACACGCTTTGAAAAAGTGCGTGGAGCCAGGAATTGGCTGTGTTTCGGGATGATGGCAAATAAAAAAACGTATCTATCAAACACATTTTTCTAATAAACCATGTTTCAGAGACAACTTTTTTATTTATTCTACTAAAATCATACAAAAACATATAGTTCATACACACAAATGAACACAATTAGTAGAGATGCAATAAATGACAGGAGTTGTCACTAGTAGCTAGTAGGTGGGTTCGAAACCCGAGCCCGCCAAAGTTTTCAGGCATTGTCTTCCCCTCAATGTAACACCCTCTCTGGAATAAAGGCACTCTGGCCAACAAAAACATTATACTCAAAGGGCCAGTACATATCACCCCGGGGCCGGATTTGGCCCGCAGGCCGCCAATTGAATAGCCCTGGTCTAAACCTTAAAAACCTACATTGTATGCTAACTTGATTAGATCAACAGAAGCCCTATTTTTTCACATTTTGCATTTATTTATAAACAACTCTAACTAGTAGATTATAATGCCGATTTTATGTAGCATCGTTAGGGTTGGGAACCGAAACTCGGTTCCAGATGAGAACCGATAAGAAAATGCCGGGTACCGGGTACCCATACAAAATACACAATGTCGGTTCTGCTTAACAGTTCCTAAACGCGACAGACCCTGTATTTCCAGCGGGTCTGTCTGCGCCGCGGTGACCCGGTGGAATACAGGGTAAGGGCAGACTGGCCATCTGTGTGTTCTGGAGACTTACAGAACACACAGATGGCCGGTCGTCAGCAGGCCGTTGACGGCCGGCTCGGTACGCTGACGGCCGGCACCGCCCTTACATTTTTTTAAACGGCATCATGTAAGTTGCGCTGACAGGCGACAGAGGTCCACAGTTGCCCGGCAGCGAGGCTCCCCCCGCCCTCCCATAGACAGTTCACGGGCTCAGTCACTTCATAACACCAAAGATGGGTCGCGGTAAACGCTCTGAAGTGAGGCTCCAGTACACTAAGAAAGAAAAAGACAAGGCACAGTGTAATGCCTGTTAATAGCTTGCCACAGGCATAGTTCAGTTAAAATAAAGCACAGCTACTGTGCAATACATTTGTATTGCATATATATGTTGTATTCGTAAAAAAGTCAGTTAAAGCTTAAAAGAATAAAGATATTTTTGTTATCTAAACGTTTGACCTCTTTCTTTTACAATTTTGGAATCGAAACAGGGAATCGATAAGAACTGGAATCGATACTTTTCAAACGATACCCATCCCCAATGCTACGTTCACACCGGACGCGATGCGAATATTCGCATCAACGCTCGAGTTTCACCGCGGCTTGTAGTTTGTTTTATCGCGTCGTTCAAAACAGACATACCGTTGACGGACAGTTGTGGTTGTTTACACTTCCATGCAAGATCGTTTGTTATTTCTGTCCTTGACTATGGAGGATATATGAACTATTGCTGCTTTGTACCTTCTGTGGAAGTCCTACAAACGCCGTGTCTGGGTTCACAATGTAATCAAGCGTCGCACACAGTGAGGTGAATATCATTGTTTGATCAAGGAACTGCGCCTGGATGACTGCCGTTTCCAGCGGTATTTTAGGATGACCTGTGTCCAGTTTGATGATCTTCTAGCTCGGGTTGGTGTCAGGATTTCCCGGATGGACACAAACTACAGGCGTTCCCTCTCAGCTGCGGAGCGCCTGTCAATATGTCTCCGGTAAGTTGCTTTGCTTTGTTTTTTATTGGCGTGTTAATATGAATACAAAATATTTAATGAATCTTACACGTCATGGTGAATCAATGCCACAGCACTATGGATCAAAATGAACTGTTTGGTGTTATTATTTAATTATAATAAACGTTTAAAAAGGATGCTGAAATAACTCCCATCATGATAGTTTGAATGACTTTGTATACTGCAGTAGCTGGTTTATTTACTCCAGGTTGAACTAAAGTCTGATTCAACACTTGATTATATTTCACATCATTCATCCACATCTGTGAAGTAACTAAAGGTATTAATACATGTAGTGGAGTCAAAGTACATACTTTAATGTAGCCTACTTAGTTACTTGACACCACTTTTTCAGGGTGTGTCTTCATACAACTTTGTTTGATTTATATATATGTTTCTTTTCTTTTGTGCTGCAGGTATCTTGCTACAGGAGACTCATTCGGGACAATTGCCAACAGCTCCCGTGTTGGTGTCTCAACAGTCTCTACCATCATCCCTGATGTGGCCACTGCTATCTGGGACTGCCTTGTGGAGGAGTTCATGGCCGTGCCCTCTACAGAGGAGTGGAGGTCAATAGCAGAGAAGTTTGAGGAGCGGTGGAACTTTCCTCTCTGCTGTGGAGCATTGGATGGGAAACATGTTGTCTTCAAAGCCCCAGAAAACACAGGATCCCAGTTCTTTAAAAGGAACATTCTCACTTGTTCTTTTGGCAGTTGTGGACGCAGAGCCATTGATGTTGGGGGCTATGGAAGAACTAGTGATGGTGGCATTCTGGCCAACTCTGCTTGTCGAGACGAAAGTCAATAGGGCTATATGTAATTATATCTGTGAAAAACGGACTAACAAATAATTATGTGTTTTCATTTAGATTATTATTATTATTATTATTATTATTATTATAGTATTGTTCAATACCAGGGGCCTATACTGCGAACCTGGTTCAACCTAACCTGGATATGTTTGAGTTAGCCGGTTGGCTTAATCCAAAACATACGCGCTCTCGCTAAACTGTCCTACGACGCTGGTTATCAAGTGGATCGCTCAAGCCAGCCGTGTCCTATCTAGTTAGGTGCGCGTTCACATGAAAGGGGTGGTATCTGGAGCATTCGACCAATCACAAACATGGAGTAGCATACTGACAGCGCAGCGTCATACTTCCTGAATGAAAAGTGAACTTTAATACTAGTCAAAAATGAAGAAGTTAAACTTTAAACATCCATGACTTAAACACTTTATCCAGGATAAAAGCCACATAGCTGCACCTGCAAGGTGAATACAGCTGGTAACAGAACAAGTGTTTGAATGCGTACATTAACAGGTTTATGATATCACTGCCCCGTCTAAAACACGATCTGACTTCAATTACATTTGTCTCGAGTGTTTCGTCAACTTAATGTGTTGCTTAAAATAATACTTCTGCATACAGTATGTGACACTGTGAGTGTTGCACGGCCAGATACGGCTCAGCTGACTCAGATAATAAAATATATGATACATTATGAAGTGATATGCCGCGGACTGTACTTAATGTACTCTGATCCGGTTACTTATGTTGTGGCCGATATTTAAGTAAGCTTTCTTAACGCTAATGTTATAATAGTCAGATTTCTCTGAAGATAGGAGGTGATATTCTATTAATGTTCACGTTCACACAGTCGGTGATTTTTGCCGGCCGTCTTTCCTGCGACGGCAGCTTTTCTGTATTTCCTTTCTCCTGTAATATGACTTGATCGCTTTAAACTCCGCACACTCAGATAATAAAATATATGATACATTATGAAGTGATATGCCGCGGACTGTACTTAATGTACTCTGATCCGGTTACTTATGTTGTGGCCGATATTTAAGTAAGCTTTCTTAACGCTAATGTTATAATAGTCAGATTGCTCTGAAGATGGGAGGTGATATTCTATTAATGTTCACGTTCACACAGTCGGTGATTTTTGCCGGCCGTCTTTCCTGCGACGGCAGCTTTTCTGTATTTCCTTTCTCCTGTAATATGACTTGATCGCTTTAAACTCCACACACTGAGCTCTGATTGGTCAGCAGGCGGTGCTTTCACTGAGTTGAGCTCTTAGCCTGCAACCTAACCTGGTCCCGACCAGGTTAGCTGCTTAGCATATATTACCATGGAGATCTAGCCTGCTAAAAAGAGAACCAGCTTCGTAGGACCGGAAAGCCGGAGTTTTCCCTGAATTTAGCCGGCTAAGCAAAAATCCTGCTTCGCAGTATACCCCCCAGGAGAGGGTATTTGTTTATTTTGATAGCGTGGGCTACTTTTCAGAAGCGAGCTGTAGGGGAAATATGAATGCCGCTTCCGGCAACACGGCTACACAAAGGGGTGTAATTTGTGATGGCCGGTCTCTTGTTCTCAAAGCCACGGAGAGAGAACCAGGCGACAGTGTGTGTGTGAGGCTCCGGAGACGCCGTTGGTATGTTATTGTGTTTATTTACTTGATCTGTTGTCGCACTTTGCGAGAGTGTTGTTGCGCAATCAGCTGTGTTTTTTACGCAGCGCGGTCTGCCTGTGCTCCAGTGATTTCTGTGTGATTTAGACAGCGCAGGTGTTCAGATGAGGTTTTCTCTGGTGCTTGTTTCCAAGTGGAGATAAACACTCTTATTAATTCATTTAAGTTAATGATGTGGTTTTAAAGTAACAAGTTATCCTTTTTAATTAAAACATAGTTTGTGGTGCTATTATTGTTATTATTGAGAATGCAGTGAGACCTGCAAAATGTTTGTAATTTGTGTAGCATGTGAGCTAACTTTTGTTTGTACTTTGTGTTTGAAGGTTTTCAACATGATGAATTCTTGGAGCTGTCTTGATTAAATAAAGACAAAAAGAACAAATTCGAGTTGTCCAAAGCGTCCTCTGTTGCCCTCTAGCCTATCAAGTCAGGCTAAATCACTGAAACAGGCCAAAAACCTGAAGGGCTTGACAGTTGAAAACCACGCGGAGCAGCCTGGGCCAGAGGATAAAAGGCTTCAGACGTCCAGAGAAAGCTGTTGACGCAGAGAAGGGGAAACTGTGGATTTCCATTAGCTCAAAATGGCGGAAGAAATCCTGGGGAAGACGGTTAAAGAGCTCAAGAAAGCAAGAACAAGTGCAAAAAGCAACTTCACCAGGCAGGCCAACTACCTCAACAGAGAGGCAGGTAGAATGGTGGAAGCAGAGCTAAGGGAGGAATTCACCAAGCTGAAAGAGGAGTTAGGAAAGGTTCTTGAAGCAAATGATGACTGCATGGCTGGGTTACAGGCAGACGCTCAAAAGGCCGAAGGAAAGGAAGAAGAAGTTCTTGCAAAGCGGGAAGAGGCCGACGTTGAAAGGACTGCAGAGGAGGCTGAAGCCAGAATGGAAGAGGTGAGAGGCCTTATTCAAGATAACCTGTGGTCCAGATATGGCCAGTATGAGCTCATCACTGCAATTGAGGAAGCAGAAGAAGCCAGTGAACAAGTTGGGAATGTGCCTGTGCAAGGAACCTACCTGGAAGGTTACGGGGTGCTCCTGACCATTCTAGAGAAGCGGATGAAGGAGGCCACCAGAGTGATGACAGCTTGGGAGTGCTGGATACCCATGATGGCGAAATCAGATCTAGCTGGCAGAGTCAAGGACCTCAAAGCAATGAGAAATAGACTTGAGATGAGGCAAGGTGAATTTGTTACCACACGCAGGATTGCAGCGAAGAAACTGCAGAGGTTCTTCCCAGAGGTCAAGCCCGACAAATTAAACAGGCCAGAAGAAGTCAAGACTCCTATGACAGAGAAGGCACATGAACGTGTCTGCTATGGCCTAGAGGAGATCGCCAAAGTGCATAAAGTCATCAGTCCTGAAAAACTGCAGAAGTTCTTCCCAGAGGTCAAGCCCGAAGAATTGAAGAGGCCAGAAGAAGTTGAGCTCCTCATAAGCCACAGGGAAGGAAGACTTGCTCCACAGAGAGTGAAGGTGGTTGGAGACCTTGTTTTGTGGGAAAGTCCACTGGGAAAAACAGTAGGCGGTGCACACCCCGAACTGTTTGAGGAGATTGGGGTGGCGGCACACAGGTCCAACACACACTTTGCTCGCGCCATGAGAACAGCTGCAGTCAGGTATGAGGAGAGAAAGCTTCCAAAAGACAAACCAGCACAGTTGCAGAAGGAAGATATGACTGAAGTAAAGGTCACAGCTGCAACTAATCGTGAGTTCCTGGAATGGTGGAGGTGGGACAGCATTGGAGCAGCCTGTGAGCCTAAGTGTGGAGGATGTCGTTGTGGAAATTGCCAACCAGGAGGGAAAGAGATGACCCTGGCGGAGGAGAGAGAGCTGGATACAATAAAGGCAAGCCTAACCTACGTCAGGCAGGATTCTCATATTGCATCACCACACTGGGATGCAAAATATCTCTGGACTGAAGACCCCACTTCTCTCCCCAACAACAAATGTGCTGTGGAGGGCACAGTCCTGAGTACAGGAAAACAGCTGAAGCAGGAGCCTGAGGGGCAAGCTGTAGATAAAGCCCAAGAGCACAAAATGGTGGAAAGAGCTGGTGGCTTATGCCTCAAACCAGGGGTCCGGTCTGGTCAAAGTGGGAGGCAAGAAACTGCAGCAGCGCTCCTGAGAGGAGAAAAAGCAACAGCTGCAAGTAAAACTCTCATCCTCCCAAATCAGACCAGAGAGGAGGACAACAGAGCCCTGGGAAGTGGGTACAGAGTGGAGGAGTGGCCAATGAGATCAGCTGGAGAGGTGGCAGCGCACGCCAGAGAGAGTGTGGACAAGCTCCAGAGGAAGGCATTCTCAGCAGCCATAACAAGAGCTCAAGCCAAGATAAAGCAAAGAGATGGCCTAGAAGACCCACAAGGAAACAGAAAAAGGAAGAGCCAATGGGAGAAACCTAGAGCCAAGCAGACTCCTACCAGAAATCTCACAGGAAAGACAGTGAAGGATACTGTGGAGGTGAAAAGATTCTGCAGCCTTCAAAAACATGTCGGTGTCATAGCCTGGGTGTGGAGAGCTGCAAGGAAGTGGCTGGAGATTAAGGACCAGCCTAGGGTAGAATCAAAGTTGGAAGTAATATGGCACACAAGGAATCAAGATGTGGGAGATGTGGTGTGGCTGGCTGACCAAAATGCCCGGAGAGGACATTACAAACTGGCCAGAGTGGTCAGTGTAAATACTGATGGAGAAGGCATCGTAAGGGATGTAAATGTGAGAACCTCTCCCAGCTTCCCAGTCTCAGTTATGAAGAATAAAGTCTGTGGAGGGTACAAGGGACATCCAAGCAGGATCCCTGCCACTATTCTTCATAGAGATGTCAAGCGCCTTGTCATCTTACTTCCTGTGGAAGAACAGGCGTGATTTGAAGGTGAAGAGTGGTGTGAGCTCCTTGGGTTAGAAACCAGGAGCTCAAGTGGGAGGTGTCGAGACGAAAGTCAATAGGGGTATATGTAATTATATCTGTGAAAAACGGACTAACAAATAATTATGTGTTTTCATTTAGATTATTATTATTATTATTATTATTATTATAATAGTATTGTTCAATACCAGGAGAGGGTATTTGTTTATTTTGATAGCGTGGGCTACTTTTCAGAAGCGAGCTGTAGGGGAAATATGAATGCCGCTTCCGGCAACACGGCTACAAAAAGGGGTGTAATTTGTGATGGCCGGTCTCTTGTTCTCAAAGCCACGGAGAGAGAACCAGGCGACAGTGTGTGTGTGAGGCTCCGGAGACGCCGTTGGTATGTTATTGTGTTTATTTACTTGATCTGTTGTCGCACTTTGCGAGAGTGTTGTTGCGCAATCAGCTGTGTTTTTTACGCAACGCGGTCTGCCTGTGCTCCAGTGATTTCTGTGTGATTTAGACAGCGCAGGTGTTCAGATGAGGTTTTCTCTGGTGCTTGTTTCCAAGTGGAGATAAACACTCTTATTAATTCATTTAAGTTAATGATGTGGTTTTAAAGTAACAAGTTATCCTTTTTAATTAAAACATAGTTTGTGGTGCTATTATTGTTATTATTGAGAATGCAGTGAGACCTGCAAAATGTTTGTAATTTGTGTAGCATGTGAGCTAACTTTTGTTTGTACTTTGTGTTTGAAGGTTTTCAACCTGATGAATTCTTGGAGCTGTCTTGATTAAATAAAGACAAAAAGAACAAATTCGAGTTGTCCAAAGCGTCCTCTGTTGCCCTTTAGCCTATCAAGTCAGGCTAAATCACTTGAACAGGCCAAAAACCTGAAGGACTTGACACTGCTTTTGGTCAAGCCCTGAAATCTGGCTCCCTCCAACTGCCTGCTGGCCTGCCACTCCCAGCAGGTCCCAACCTGGGACCCCTGCCACATGTATGTGTTGCAGATGAGGCCTTTCCTCTCAGGAACAAGTTGAGCTAACTTGGTTAATGCTAATGTGTTGTTGGTATCTGTAATCAAGCAAACAATGGATGTATATGTTGTATAACTTGCCAGATATGCCTACTTCCTCGCTTATTTTCCTCCATGCTCTTTCTTGTTGCGGTCCCGGTAGATGTATCGTATATCTCCGGGAACCCACTCACAGCAACTATCTTCTCTTCCGATCAACAGCAGGACGTCAGACGGAATCCCAATGCTGATTGGCTTCCGCGAGAACGTGTCACGTGAATTTGACGCTCGATTTGAAAAAATTGAACTCTCACGTTTGACGCGGCACCGTTCAATCGCGTGATCCGCGCCGCGTCCACCGCTTCATGCTCTCCGTCGGAGCGAATGCGCGTCTGTCCGCGTCTCTGCATTGACTTTACATGTAATCGCACCGCCCCCAAACATCGCATCGCGTCCGGTGTGAACGCAGCATTAGAATGACACGGAACCACGGAATGTTTTAGAATGGCACGGAACAACGGAATGTTTTAGAATGGCACGGAACCACGGAATGTTTTAGAATGGCACGGAACCACGGAATGTTTTAGAATGACACGGAACCAAGAAATGTTTTAGAATGACAAGGAACCACGGAATGTTTTAGAATGACACGGAACAACAGAATGTTTTAGAATGGCACGGAACCACGGAATGTTTTAGAATGATACGGAACAACGGAATGTTTTAGAATGACACGGAACCACGGAATGTTTTAGAACGGCACGGAACAACGGAATGTTTTAGAACGGCACGGAATAACGGAATGTTTTAGAACGGCACGGAACAACGGAATGTTTTAGAACGGCACGGAACAACGGCACGGAACAACGGAATGTTTTAGAACGACACGGAACCACGGAATGTTTTAGAACGGCACGGAACCACGGAATGTTTTAGAACGGCACGGAACCACGGAATGTTTTAGAATGACACGGAATGTTTTAGAATGGCACGGAACCACGGAATGTTTTAGAATGGCACGGAACAACGGAATGTTTTAGAATGGCACGGAACCACGGAATGTTTTAGAATGGCACGGAACCACGGAATGTTTTAGAATGGCACGGAACCACGGAATGTTTTAGAATGGCACGGAATCACGGAATGTTTTAGAATGGCACGGAACCACAGAATGTTTTAGAATGGCACGGAATCACGGAATGTTTTAGAATGGCACGGAACCACAGAATGTTTTAGAATGGCACGGAACCACGGAATGTTTTAGAATGGCACGGAACCACGGAATGTTTTAGAATGGCACGGAACAACGGAATGTTTTAGAACGACACGGAACCACGGAATGTTTTAGAATGACACGGAACAACGGAATGTTTTAGAATGGCACGGAACAACGGAATGTTTTAGAATGGCACGGAACCACGGAATGTTTTAGAATGGCACGGAACCACGGAATGTTTTAGAATGACACGGAACCACGGAATGTTTTAGAATGGCACGGAACCACGGAATGTTTTAGAATGACAAGGAACCACGGAATGTTTTAGAATGACACGGAACAACAGAATGTTTTAGAATGGCACGGAACCACGGAATGTTTTAGAATGATACGGAACAACGGAATGTTTTAGAATGACACGGAACCACGGAATGTTTTAGAACGACACGGAACCACGGAATGTTTTAGAACGGCACGGAACAACGGAATGTTTTAGAACGGCACGGAATAACGGAATGTTTTAGAACGGCATGGAACAACGGAATGTTTTAGAACGGCACGGAACAACAGAATGTTTTAGAACGGCACGGAACAACGGAATGTTTTAGAACGACACGGAACCACGGAATGTTTTAGAACGGCACGGAACCACGGAATGTTTAGAACGGCACGGAACCACGGAATGTTTTAGAACGGCACGGAACCACGGAATGTTTTAGAACGGCACGGAACAACGGAATGTTTTAGAATGGCACGGAACCACGGAATGTTTTAGAATGGCACGGAACAACGGAATGTTTTAGAATGGCACGGAACCACGGAATGTTTTAGAATGGCACGGAACCACGGAATGTTTTAGAATGGCACGGAACCACGGAATGTTTTAGAATGGCACGGAACAACGGAATGTTTTAGAATGGCACGGAACAACGGAATGTTTTAGAATGGCACGGAACAACGGAATGTTTTAGAATGGCACGAACCACGGAATGTTTTAGAATGGCACGGAACCACGGAATGTTTTAGAATGGCACGGAACCACGGAATGTTTTAGAACGACAAGGAACCACGGAATGTTTTAGAATGGCACGGAACCACGGAATGTTTTAGAACGGCACGGAACAACGGAATGTTTTAGAACGGCACGGAACAACGGAATGTTTTAGAACGGCACGGAACCACGGAATGTTTTAGAATGACACGGAACCACGGAATGTTTTAGAATGGCACGGAACAACGGAATGTTTTAGAATGGCACGGAACCACGGAATGTTTTAGAATGGCACGGAACAACGGAATGTTTTAGAATGACACGGAACCACGGAATGTTTTAGAATGACACGGAACCACGGAATGTTTTAGAATGACACGGAACCACGGAATGTTTTAGAATGACACGGAACCACGGAATGTTTTAGAATGACACGGAACCACGGAATGTTTTAGAAAGACACGGAACCACGGAATGTTTTAGAATGGCACGGAACAACGGAATGTTTTAGAATGGCACGGAACAACGGAATGTTTTTAGAATGACACGGAACAACGGAATGTTTTAGAATGGCACGGAACAACGGAATGTTTTTAGAATGGCATGGAACAACGGAATTAATTCAAATTACGCCATATCAACATTGATTTTAATTTCTAACAATCCCTCCTTACATACCCTTTAAGGTATGTACATAATATTGAAATCAATTAGTTCTTCATCCGGACATTGCATGGTACATAACTCATAAAAGTACAAAAAATACAAATAAGAATACATATTCATCATAACTATGAAGTTTTTCATTTGTGCATAACTTCTAGCTTAAACCTTTAATGTCACTTCGTAAAATAGCAGCAATTAGCTTGGTATGTAAAACGTCTAACTCCCTCCTTTCACATCATAAATCATCTTCTCACTGTATCTGGTGTAAAAGCACTTGTTCTTTTACAAAGTATAAGAAGGATTAAACTATCTGAAAATAGCTAAATATTACTCTTTATTTACTTTTACTGTGTCTCTGGTGTAATTTCTGAATCTCTGCTGTTTCTAGTAGATATAGTTCTCCCCATCCACATTCTTGTTGGTTGTGGGACAGAGGAATAATAATTCAGAACCTGCTGATATTTGAATCTTACTACTGGGCATATATTACAAACAAAAAACATCTTCATGGTGAACTAAATAAAATCCTTGTAATCTTTCTCAAATCTAAATATAACAATGAACTATTCCTGTTTGTGGTAAAGACACACACTAACGTTATGTAATACAATTTCATTATGGATTCAAAAACAACTAAAGTCATGATGCTGTCAGAGTGAATGATTTCCTGAGTGTATCTGTCCTGTAAGGTACGTCATTCTCTGCTTGGATCGTGTGCAGAAATCCCATCGATTGCACCTGGCAATACGGCTTCCACCTGTCTATTATCAAGCTGAAAAATGAATACAGAATTCCAACATACTGTCATCAAATGTCTTTCTATTATGAATTTAAATTAAATGTATATCCCCATAATGAACTAAACAATAAAGTCTATGGCTTTTACTTCTAATTATTTAATAGGCTAGTTACAAGATGTTGTCTAAATTAAATTCGGTCTCATTACCTTACTATGTGTTAGTTTAACTGTAATATGTTCTTTCTACATTTCAAACCTCAGTTACTCTAATACCTGTTAAAATATTACAAAATTGTTTCATTATCACAGGTCAACTTCTTCGGTATTCCATTCTGGAATTACATCTCTCTGGTAGCCCCTTGGCCACTGATTCTGCATCTGTGTTACCGGTTATAACTCAATCAATATTAGAAACATGTCAACATCCATCAAACAGTATCTTATCCCCAGATATGGAGCAGGTCAATTATAAAACTATCATTCAATGCTCAGTTTGAACATATGGGTTGGGGCGGAAGGTTCTGTCAATCCTTAAAAGAAAAATTTAAATTGTGAATTTTACAGCCATGTTGATCATATGCGGAGCGCCATTCCTTATTCATTCACGTTTTCAACAATGATTTTCAAGATGGTTCTAACTTTTCTTAACTTCTGCCTCCCACCTTTCCTGAAACTTGGTACAAAACTCACTTCCTTAGAGTACTACTACTACTGCAATTCATTTACACCTAATTAGTATTAAAATGTCTAATAGATATATTTCAGAAACTTGTGTAGATCACTATTATCTTGTGTCAAAACATTACTAGGATCTGTGTAGCTCTGTTATGCATTTCATAGCTCATCTTCAATTCTGGTCAACCTAAAAATCAATGTTAAACTCTTTAGCAGTGTGTGGAACCCTGGATGTCCGAACATGCAACAATTACTCCCTCCTTTATCAAGGATTTAAAAACAGAAGTCATTTCATATTTCCAACTATGCCACAATGGTGAAATCAATTATTTAGATTGGAATACTATATCTGGCTTGGCACTAGCTCTCCCTTTAACATTATTCATACAGATAAACCTAATAGAGGTGTCATACATAATAACCTAATAAAAGTAAATGTAACAACTACTACAGTGCAACAAAACAGGAAGATTAAATGTGGTCTCTTAAACATAAGATCTCTAGCATCTAAAGCAATATTGGTAAATGATTTAATATCAGATTATAATATTGATATATGCTGTCTCACTGAAACTTGGTTGAGACATGAAGAATATGTCAGCATAAATGAGGCCACTCCACCCAGCCATGTCAACACTCATATTGCTCGAGGCACGGGCCGAGGAGGTGGAGTTGCAGCAATCTTTGACTCAAGTTTACTTATCAATACTAAACCAAAATGTAATTATACCTCTTTTGAAAGCCTCGTTTTTAGTCTTACGCATCCGACCTGGAAAACTTTGCAGCCAATCTTATTTGTTACAGTGTATCGTGCACCAGGTCCTTATTCAGAATTCTTATCAGAATTCTCTGAGTTTTTATCAACTTTGGTTCTTAAAACAGACAAAGTAATTATCGTAGGTGACTTTAATATTCATGTTGACGATGATAAAAATAGCCTTACTGTTGCATTTAACTCTATATTAGATTCTGTTGGTTTCTGTCAGAGTGTAAATAAACCAACCCACTGTTATAATCACACTCTCGACCTTGTTCTGATTTATGGTATTGAAATTGAGCAACTATTAGTCGAACCGCATAATCCTGCTTTATCCGACCATTTCTTAGTAACTTTTGAAGTACTGTTACTAGACTACAAAGCATTAGTCAAAAGCTCTTGCAGCAGAAACCTATCTGTTAGTGCTATAGCCACATTTAAGGAAGAGATTCAACCAATACTTAACTCGATAGCATGTCTGCATGTAGGGGAGGAAACTTATACAAAGGGAATCTATTGCTCTTGCCCCTAGTCTTCCTTCTATCCGTCCAAGCAGGGCTCTCATGTCTCCCAAGCACAGGTAGTCTTGGACAGTGTACTTCTCCAGATCATTCACCCACTTTTGACCTCCTTTGGTGAGTGGAGGTAGCTTTGACACTAATGCTTCCATGTCCCTGTGAGTCCATGGTTGGTATTGAAATCCTCTTCTTCCAGCTCCTATCAATGGCATGGAGGTATGTGCACTGGTCTTGGTTATTTTAGTTTTGGGGCATGTCCCAGGGTAATGTTGCTCGTTTCCGCTGTCGTCATTTTCATCTCCCTGTCCATTGGAATAGTCAGGAGAGTAGTTTGTCCGGCATTTTCTTTGAGTTCTTTGTTCTTCTTGTTCTCTCCTCTGTCTATCTGCCACCATGTCCTGGAATCTTACATCTTCTTGTCGTCTTTCCGCCAGAAGTTGTTGGTATTTATCTTCCTCCCTTTGTCTTTCTGCAATAATGTCATTATGGGCTTCAACTGCCTTTCGTCTTTCTTCAATAATGTCATTATGGGCTTCATCTGCCTTTTGTCTCTCTTCCATTCCTCTGATGAGTTCTGCTTCCATTCTTCTGTCGAATTCCTCCAGTCTTCTGTCGAGTTCTTCCTGTCTTCTGCCGAGTTCTGCTTCCATTCTTCTACTGAGTGCTTCCTCTCTTCTGCCGAGTTCTGCTTCTATTCTTCTGCTGAGTGCTTCCTCTCTTCTGCCAAGTTCTTCCATTACTGGCAGATATTCTGCTGATACCACATGTAAGCTGTTTGTCAATCCCTGGCTGGTATATTTTAGATAGAGAATCAGATTTGCAACCATAACTTTTCTTTTTTCAGCTTTTTTCATAGCGTTTTTAGCAGGTCCATACCGAGGGGGTTGTCCGGCTTTGATCCATGCTTTTTCCTGTTGTAGGTATTCAGCATTCTCATGTTCAACTACAGCTTTTCTATGGGCTTCTGTTGGTCCAGGTTGATCATCTGCTGAAACAATCCTCTCGTTTGCCACTGCTTGAACAGTTCCTCTATTTGGTTCCATGTCTTCTGTCTTTTAGTGGGAACTGTCCCAGCATCTGACCAGGTGTTTACTCTCACCTTAATATCTGCCGTTGTGCCTGGCACTGGGAGTGCTCTTAACTTGGTGTCTTCTGGTGACATGTTTCTTAAGTACACGGATAATATTATTAAGTTATCAAAAATGAATTACTAATCCTCTGAATAGTACCTTTGTATTCTTTATAAAGATATCCTATGTCATCTGAACTTAACTTTAAAATCTGGGTTTTTAAAAAAAATAGGAAAAATAACTGAGATTAGAAAATCAAAATTAGACAAAATTAAAATTATGCAAATTTCTAAAATCTAAATAAATAAATGAAAATGAACAGTGTATGGTTTTTACTTTGTAATATGAAAATAGGAATATGGTGCAAATTGATGGAGATATGAATGGACAACTAGTCCGCTTTTTCAAATCTCCGCGCGTCCCTAAACAAGCTGGTTATATTACGGGAAGGAGTCCAGAGCATACAATTAACCGTTAAACAATAATCCACTTCAATGGTAATATACAATGCAATACAATCAATACATTACCATACAAAACCATATCATATGTATAATGTCAGGAGTAGGCCCACTCCTAGTAGGCCCACTCCTGGCCCCTGCCTGTGGGCAGGGGCCAGGAGTGGGCCTACATCACTTCCCATGGCAGACCTACATCACTTCCCATGGCAGTGAAGGAACCATGAGGGGGCAGCTGAGTGCTAAGAAGCGGTCTCCTGGTGGTGAATCATCAGCCCGCCTGCCCCCCCCCCCCCCCCAAAGGAATAGCCCACACGACAGCTGATAGGGAGGGGGAGATGCGGCTTTCCCTTCACGGGTGGAACTGATCAGAGAGAAGTAGACTCCTCTGCTGCCTCGACAAGTCCCCCAGCCCACTGCCAGCCGCTTCCAAGTCGTCTGCTGGATGGATGTCCTCGAGGTCCTTCCCCGGTCCGATGATGACAGCATCCGAGTCGACCTCCATGACGAGAGCCAGATCCGTCCTGATGTCGTCTAGGGTCCTCGCAGGTGTTTCCCCCCGCCGCACACTGGCTCCAGTGGTACCAGTTGTCCCTCTTTCCTTGTAGGCGGACGGCATGGGATGTCCTCTGGGTCACTCGGTCGGGGCCGGAGAGCCTGGGGTTGACAGTCAGCCTCCTGCGTCTCGGGTCCCCCTTTTGGCGTCAACAACCTGTGTGGAGAAATCTGATACAAATCCCTCAAGCCTACGCTCCGGGCTCTGGGGCCCTCGGCTGTTTGACCCACCAGTGCGTGGCCACTTGGAGCCTGTTGGTGGGGTGTCTTAAAACAACAGACGTCTGTGCACAGGTTTTCTAAATTAATTGTGCAGCTTCAGAATCTTAATACTTGGACTGTGCCCACTAAATAAGAACCCCAACATCTTTAGGTAAACTAAATAACATATTTCAATAGCTCTGAATTTCTGACAAGCATCTGTATTTATTTTTAAATGAAATCCCTGAGATCCCATTAAAAATCTAAATATGATTTGAACTGCTAATGTTTCTGGTAAAGAAACACACTAATGTTATGGATTCAAAAACAACCAAAATCACAATACTAACAAAGTGAATGGCTTCCTGGTGATACTGCTTCTACCCGTCAGTGCTTAGATATTATCCCACTGAAAAAATGAATACATAATTCCAACAAACTGTCATCAAATGTCTTTCTATTATAAATGTAGATGAAATGTATATCCCCATAATGACCTAAACAATAAAGTCTATGGCTTTTACTTCTTTACCAGGCTAGTTACATGATGTTGTCTGTTGAAACATTACTCACAGGTCAGCTTCTTCAGTATTCCATTCTGGACTTACATCTCTCCCAGCAGCCCCTTGGCCACTGATTCTTTATCTGTGTTACCTGCTATAACTCAATCAATATTAGAGACATGTCAACATTCATCAAACAGTGTGTTATCCCCAAATATGGAGCAGGTCAATTCTAAAACTGTCAATCAATGGTCAGATTGAACAATGGAGTTGGGCCAGCCGGTTCCTTTCAGTCCCTAAATGAAAAATGTACATTGTAAAGTTTACACTCCCCCTTTTTTACACATTATCTCATGTGTAAACAAAAACCTGTATGGGAAGAAAACCTTCAGGTCATAATGGATTATAAGACAATACCAAACATTTTTCCCAAATGTACATCCATCATTTCCACAGTAAACACTCCAGTAAGTGTTTATCTCCATCTTTCAGTCCTAAAAGAAACATAATCTTCATGTTTTAGTTTGAGCTCCACATTCTGCAAACAGCCACCTCCTGTGGGAGTGAAATATCATCAAGCAGATTAGATACGGTTTCCCCTTTTGTGCAATGTTAGGAAACCTCTCATTTCACACATTATTAACACACAAAAATAATGTGTTAGTCCAAAACATGCTTGATTAGTCATCGTTTTAAATCATGCAGTTGCACTGATCAGGTGCAGACATACACACACTCACACTCACACTGTCAGGTTGTAAAGTCAGGTTTGGTCAGGTTCACCCCAGAGTCAGTCATTGAGAGTGCCTTCCCAAGTTACCCTGTCGGTCAGAGTCAAAGGTCAGTTGGTCTCAGTCTTTTTGGCCATGTGTCGTGCTCTGCAGAGACTTTGATGTTCCAGCACAGGCCAGCATCCTCCGTCTATAAAAATCTGTATATATGGAGCGCCATCATTTATTAATTCACAATTACAACTATAATGTTCAAGATATCTCCAACCCCTCCTTGCTGTTTCCCACATTCCCTGAAAAGTGTCTAGCCAAAAAAATGTCACTTCCTTATTGTACTATTACTATTACTGCAATTCATTTACACCTAATTAGTATTAAAATGACTAATAGATCTATTTCAGAAACATGTGTACATCACTATCTTGTGTCAAAACATTACTAGGATCTGTAAAGGTCTGCTATGTATTCCATAACTCATTCTATCAATTTATCTTCAATTCTGGTGCACTTAAAGAACAATGTTACCCTCTTTAACAGTGCGTGGAACTCTGGGTGTCTGAACATGAAACCAGTACCTCAAATTGAAATACTATATTTAGTTTAGAACCAGCTTTCCCTTCAACATGACCTATATAAATAAATATTTATCTGATCTTATAGAGCTGTTACTAAAACTCTCCCTTTGAACTGATCAATACTGTAACAAATTAAAACACTACCAAATTCACACACGAATAAAAAGTCCAGTGCATACTTCCTACATGCCCCCCCCTTTTCCTATCAGTGTGTATTAGACTGATTTTCCACTTCACTTTAATAGTTCTCCTCTTTTCCGCTATTTGTATTTACCAATTGACTAATTTATGGTCCATACATGTTCTTATCTTCACTTATTTATCAAGTCAATTCAAGTTCTTTACAATACATTAGTAGATACCTTGTGGAGTATTCACAATAAATAATCCCCTCTAGGATATGAAATCCATTCATCTTCAAGCAGATACTATGTCCTTATTTATGTTTTGTTCATGATAACAACCACACGTTTTACCCATAGCTAGTTTCTATAACAAGACTATTATGCATGACATAATAATCAGATGTCTTGTTTGCTAACCAATAATATTAAACTTGAACCTTTTCAGCATTCCAGACCATCCTATAAACAAGCAGCCTCTTATCTAAACACTAAGCATTAAGGTTTCTACACCACCAACCGGGAAACTCTTGCACAATTATGCTGTAAAATCATTGCATCATTCCTCCAGAACAATCTGAGACAAGCATGTCTCAAGATCTTGTCATAATGAGCACAGTCAGTGATGCGTTGTCCTCTGCAGCTGTAGTCAGTGGCAGGGTCCCCAAAAAAGCTAGGACCGGCCCTGGTCAGTGGGCTCCAAGGAAACTCTCCCTGGCTTTGAGATGAGGGAAGGAATCACTTGGATTGTCCTCTGTACTGCAGAAATCCCCCAAAATCGCAGTACCTCTTCACACCACTGTTGCCTTGACAACGAGGCACAAGCATAATGTCAATATCTCCTCAGAGATGCATTCTTTGCACACTTCTTCTGTTCGCAGTGAGCAACTCTTCACCAACACACTGATTCAGAGAACCCAAAAGGTGGTGCAGAACTATCCAATGCTGCTGCAATCACAGCCATTCTACTGAGAAAAACTCAATTTAAATCTCTCTCCCAACGGGTTACAAAATAAAACGGCTGAGTGTCTATATGGTCAGGAATGCTGAAACATGTGAACGTTAAAACAAATCAATGGCAGTAGTCTACCAAGATTCTTTACTCCATTAAAAGTAGTAAAACCACATTGTAAAATCTCTTTTTATCTTTAGAAACCATGAGGAATGACAGTTCTCATAAAACACTATTCTTCCTTACTTCAGTTCTAAATCAAATGAGCCAGACAGGAAACCCCCTTTAACCACTTGCTAAGTTGTGTTACAAGCAGGTTAGATCTGTAATGAATTAAAATCAATATTTAAAGACGTAATATAAGTTAAATATATTGTTAAGCTAATTGCTGTTTTATTGTGAAGGCATCTCTGGCGAACAGCGTCCTTTGGCTTTTATTTTGAAAGGCTGTTCCGGAACAGTGAGTCCGATTTCTAGAAACACGGCAAGTTAACAATCGTTCTAATGCATTAACTATAGTCATGAAAGAGACAAGGAGGGGGAAGGCGTGTGGAAGCAAGCAATGAACTGAAAATGCCACCAATCCTCTGTTTTAACGTGATGGCGGACATTGAAAACCGAAGCGGGCATAAGCACCCCTGTCATATACTGAGAAGCGTCCAAAAACCCTTCTGCTTATACAATTGTGATGAATAGCTTGCTTTTGTACCATTACATTCACCAACATAAAACAAGGTCTTTACTAATCAACAATGACAATCTACAGACAGCTTATTTATTTAAATATACAAGCCTTTTCTTTAGCTCCCTGTTTTATTCCATTTAAAATCAATCTATGTTCCCTATTGACTTCGCTTTTATTTATCTGACTTAATTAATATGTGTTCACTTGTCTATTGTCGTCGTTAACGTGCTTCCCCCCCTTTTAGCCACTAGATGGCAGCAGCAGAGCACAAATGAGCTTCACTCTTCTGAGTGCATTGTCTGTGCTCACACAGATTTATTCCCCGTACAGTTTGTCCAGCTTGATAATGAGCCTTTCAAATGAATTCTTACAGACAAGGGAAACGAGAGCCGGTCCCGTCACAATTACGGTGACGTTTGCGTTCTCTCCCCTGAATTGAACAAATAGCAGACCGCTGGCACTTTAGCTTATGGCCTCAGTCTGCTATTGAACCTCAGTTTTAAACGGCGACTCGATCTGAAATATCGAATTTCCAGGCTTCGTCGTGTAGGAATTTCACCTACCAACCCACGAACTGCACCGTTTCCACGCCACTCAGGAATAAACTACCTGAGATCCACGCCAAACCGCCTCATATCTCGTCAGGCAGGACTCTCTGTCTACCTTGCGATCAACGTTCACGTGTTTTATATAACTTTCCTAACATAGTAAAAATATGCATTGTATATTCCATTTAAACTTCAAAAACACTGTGAAACGCCTACAGACAATCCTACAGTTTTGTTACCTTATATGTAGTGGCAGGGCTCTGCTTATTTGTCTGAGGTGTCTAAAAGCGTTTGTTCCCAACCCAGTCTGGTCGTCAGAATCCTTCCACAGCTCTGTTTATTTGGCACGTCGGGTCACCATTTGATGGAGATATGAATGGACAACTAGTCCGCTTTTTCAAATCTCCGTGCGTCCCTAAACAAGCTGGTTATATTACGGGAAGGAGTCCAGAGCATACAATTAACCGTTAAACAATAATCCACTTTAATGGTAATATACAATGCAATACAATCAATACATTACCATACAAAACCATATCATATCATATGTATAATGTCAGGAGTAGGCCCACTCCTGGCCCCTGCCCACAGGCCGCCACGACCTTCCAGTCCGAGCGGCGCGAGAAGAGAGAGAGAGCAAAAGGCTGAATAGGCTTTCATCCCAACAGAAACAGGAAGGGTGGAGTTTAACTGGTCATCTTTTCCGGTCATCTCAAACACCTCTGACATTTCACTGTCTCCTATGTCTGCAGCCTCCACACATTCCAGAGACCACAGTGGGGTCTTGCTCCACCTCCCCCACAGAGTAATAAAACCCTTAACAGTCCTTTGTCTACCACCATTTCAAATGTAACACACTTCTTAAATATCAGATGCTGCAAAATCCAAATAAACCGTGTAGGCCTACAGTGTATACTAAAGTTTATGAAATTATGCAAATGTCAAAATGTGTTAACTACAATACTTCAATTCAAAGAAACCACATGTAATCTTTATCTGTGTGGTGAAGAATGTATTAACTGTAATACTTAGTATGTCCACTAGGGGAGCTGTTTCATTTGTAACTCCTCTCAAATGTATAAACTAGTACTTCCGGTTCATAAACCTACTTCCTGTTTATTTCCTCAAAATATAAAGTTCAAATGACTTTCTTTGAAAAGCATGAAAAACAAAACAACTCAATATACTTCATCTACACCATCCCTGTGTATTTAATCAGTAGTTACCGGTTGTATCTTTACTCAAACTATTTCACCATCTACTAATGCTAACTGGCTAGCTAACTAGCTTAGCAGTATAGCATTAACCACATGTGACTGGGGGAAGGGGAACAATGGGGACACTCAACATCTGCAGATAAATAACCACACTGCTTGACAATACAAAACAATCTTCATTTATCTTAGCTCTAAATTCTATAAATGCTGACCTTAAAAGCTGATCTCATACCAATCTTGTACACAATCGTTTCGGCTTAGATCATCACACAAGAATATACTTTTCGGCTTAAAAACTCCACACAATATACTTTATTAAACCAGACTACGCAGGATTAACACATCAAACATATAGACTAACCTGAATGGACCCAGTCCAGCGTAAAACAGATCAGGTCTGGTACCTACCCAGAGGTATCCCAGATTAAATCTAGTGCCTCCCCAGAAGGTCTTAATACTATGTAATATTCACATTAATCGGGCGGCGCCGAAGATACAACAGAGACGAATAAAAACACTATATACAAACTCCACACTACTCGCAATCACCACGGAATTAAACAGGTAACTGTCTCACCTTTCGTTTAGGCCCAGCCAAAAACTTAGTGTGATGCTAGTTAGCTTGCAGCCTTCCCCCGTCTTCCAGCTCAATCTCGCTTCAGAGTCCACCCAGTGACGCCAAATGTTAGTGAATTCTAGAGCCCTGAAGGCAGGAGATACTGAAAAGAGTCAAGGGAAGCTTATAAAAGTTAACAGCATTTAATTACACAAAAGATGCGGTGGTGTACAACATGAAATGTGCTAGTGGAGGCTCTCTCCTCATCCGCCCGGTCACTCCGGGTCAGCCGGAGGAAGAGGTCAAAACTTGGCTTGCTCTTCCTGTTGTCAACTGAGGTCTTCTCCTATTGGCCGACGTCGTCGGGGGCGGGTCCAATGCAATTCCTGCCTTGTTGTATTGTTAAATTACATCATTCTGGTGTCTGTGGTTATTTAAACATTCCCTAATAAACGTTATTCAGCGGCAATAGATGAGTGCTAAACCCAGTGTGCCCAGTGTACAACATCGCATGTCATTTCACCATTGATTCATGGTTTGAAAATGCAGCATTTCGCCACATGCTAACCGGAAGTGAAGCATTTTCAGAATAAAAGTATTAAGTTAATAGTTAGTGAACTTCAGGTTTTTCAGAATAAAACTGATTTAAATTAAATAGTGTATTTAATTCAAATTACGCCATATCAACATTGATTTTAATTTCTAACAAAAGCTAACTTGCTACATGTATGCTACGCACTTAAAGCTGTTTCCCATTGTAAATATTTGTTTTGTGCAAACTGTACTATATAAATCCTCTACATTGTATTTTTAATGTGTGCAGCTGTATTGTTTATTGACAATCAAACTAATATCATGTTAGCTTGGTTAGCTTAGGTATGAAGAAAATATCCGGAGGCAGACCATCCGTTTGCATCAAACTATTGCTAATATGGTGTCAATACTTTTCAATGTTTTGCATTAACAAGAATGAACTGAATTTCCTACATTTTGCTTTAACCTTAGTTTGTATTCTCTCTATGTTCCTTCAGGGACTCCATATAAAATAGTCTTACATGAAAAAACAAAACACAAAGCTTAAGTTGTATTAGCTATCAGCTCCTACCTTGTCAGCTCTTTTCTTGACTTTTCCGTTTAAATCCTGTGAACATGAAGGCAGTGCATTAAGATCCATAACTCAAGATGATTTATACCATCCATATTGCATAGTATTTATATCCTGGGATGCAAAGCTTAGATAAATGCATCATAAAACTGAGTGCATGAATAAAAGTACTGATCTTCTCTGGGACATTAAATAACACAATTTCCTGCCCAGCAGAGTTATATTTTTAATAGGTGATTTATAATTCTAAATGGCTGTAAAGTGTGTTGGTTTTGAAACTCTTGGTTCAAACTCTGGAGACAGATATCATGGCCACTGTCAGCACTGGGACTCATTTGCATAATGGCAGTAACAAAACATACGCTTATCTGGAGTCAGGACAATCATGAAAGAGCATTGACCTATTTTTTATTTTTTTTTATTTAAATGCATTTATAATAAAAAGAAAAGTGTGCCTTTAGGGACTCTGTATGAAACAGTCTTATATTAACTAAATTGCCCCCTCTAAACTCCGGGTAATAACATGAACTCAGATTTTGTTATTGAGAATTGAAGAATGCAGAAATGAAGTCAGAATATCTAAAGCCCTGAGGGAGGTTTGATCCTCTGCCTGCAAGGGAAAGCAGATCGTTTTCAGAGGACGGGGTTTCAGCAGCAACACACAAGGAAAGCCCACTGTCTGGATCTGGCCTTCTTCCTATCTCCGCTTTCATATTTATATTCTCATTCTCCTAAGAGTACGCTTAGCGGCTGTTACGCAAACACACATTCTACTTAATTTTTCCCTTTCCTTAAACAAGTAAAGATGTTCTCTCTGCTTTTAGCTAATATGAAAGGTAGTATTCATGTTAGCACTGAAAGGTGCTTTACAAATAAAATGTATATTTTTGCTGCTGAATCTTTTCTCTGAGTAATGTGTAGTACAAAGAGATACCAAACCGTTGACCTTCATATGTCAATAAATGAAACAAGGGTTTCATTTTATTTTAAACATCCTTTACTATGACTTTTTAAAGGACCTTTATAATATACTAAGAAATAGTTTAGCCTAATAATCTGTGGTTTCTCCCCTAACAGGAGATCACTGATGCCGTGCCGCGTGTGACCAGCAGACCGCGCTGTTGCACCATTTTTAACACCTCAATCCCTCAGCTCGTCTCCTTTCTGACCTCCTTTCCTTCCAGACAAACTTCTCTCGTGTTTTAAAGAAAAATGTCTACTGGAAAAGCCTCAATCTGATGTCAGTTTACAAAAAATGAAATAGATGTTTTTATTTATAACTGCAGATGATTGACCCATGATTTTGGCTCAAATTCATAAAAAATACATGTTTCGGGCTATTCTCATATTAATTACATTTCACCCCATGCTTAACAGTGCTTTTCCAATCTTCCATGTCCTATCCCACCAATTAATGAAAATCATAAGTCAAACATGATGCTTGAAGTTTCAACATGCAGGCTCAGCAGGAACGCAGTGGAGTGCATAACATGTGTGAATCAGACATTCCCTGCACTGAATGGAAGCTCATTCATTTCTAATGACAGGATCCACTGCATGCGACCGGCCGCAGTGTCGCTCTGGATTATTCATGCCACGGAGTAAAATAAATGTATAGATGTCAGTGATTAGCCCCGCGCTGACTGCTCTACAGCTGGACTGCAATGAGGCAGCAAGACATGGCATTCACAACTCCACACGCTGATATTGGGAAGTAACCAAGAAGTGTGAGTCAAAGCCCCGTATAACCTGACTAACAGAGGGGTGGGTGAGAGAAAGGCATAGCGGGAGGAAAGAAGGGTGAGGAGAAAGCGGGAGAAAACAGACAGAGAGATAGAAGGTGCCACAGAGGGGCGAGTTACATGACATTAATGATGCATCGGTGTGAAGTGGCTGTGAATCTTAACGCTCTCCCTCTTTCTTCGACTTGTTACCATGGTTGCTGCTGCTGACATCCTGAGCGCATATAATGAAGTCAGGTGTGTGTGTGTGTGTGTGTGTGTGTGTGTGTGTGTGTGTGTGTGTGTGTGTGTGTGTGTGGGGGGAAGAGAGGAGTGGGAGAAGAGAAGGTGACTTCACTTTGACCCGCTCTATCGAAATCAGTCGGAAGTCTCAACGGCTCATTTCAAAATAAACGTGGATTTACGTAAAACACTATTTTTTCAGGGTTCGAGGGTTTTGTTTGATTTTAAACAAACAAAGTCTTGGCTTTCAGAATATGAAACTTTTATTTCCAAAATGTCACGATAAATACATTTTTGAAGCTTGTAAAGGGACGAAGACAGGCACCTCTCACTCGCACTCTGCTCTTCCAGCAGCGCCGCCCCCCCTCCCTCCGCTGACATTATGAATGTAGGCGTATAGTAATCATAGATAACACGGCAGGGTCCGTTACAGTTTGTTTTCATCTGATTTCAATTAAACAAAGTCTTGGCTTTCAGAATTAAACTTGTTTCGGCAAATTCAGATGATAAATAGAACTTTGAAGCTTCGGCATAATTACAAGCGGAGAACGGAGTAACTTGACGTCACAGCAGGCAAAACAACAGCCGGTGTTTCTCCTGAGGGTTTCCCCGGGAAACAAACATGATACACACTGAAGGAGTCAGATATCACTTCTCCGCGCCGATTCTATGAGTTTGCTTTAAAAGAAGGAACACTCAAAACAACCAGGACGAGGGTTAAACAATAATCTGTTTTAATTATAAAAGGTAATAATGCAATACAATATAATACATTAGCATACCATATAAAATCATATCCGTAATGTAAGGAGTATGCCTACTCCTGCCCTGGTTCACGTGCTGCAAGACCCTCCGGTCTGGGCAGCGCGAGAAGAGAGAGCCAACAAAAAGATGAACAGGCTCTCAATACCAACTCACACAGGAAGGGGTGGAGTTAACTGGTCGTCTTTTCCGGTCATCTCATTGGGAGATGCAAACGTGAATCCGCGCGTGCCAGCAGAGTACCAAACAGTTTCAGTTTGAAGCAAAACAAACACCTCTGGCATTCACTGTCTCATATTTCTGCAGCCTCCACACACACATCCCCCCACATTCCAGAGACCTCAGTTGTGTCTTAAAGGATATTCCCTTGCTCACAAAGATAACACAAAGATTTCATCTCTCATATCTCCAACTTCTGGTTACACCGACTGCTTATTATTAATACAAAGTAATTAAACCAACACATATACTATTCAAGATATGTAGACTTCCCTGAAACATGACATGCTAGAGATCTTAAGCAGAATATACTCTCATCCACCCAGCCCCCTGTCCTGCATACCTACACCTCCCCCACAGAGCAATAAAACCCTGTTTACTCCAACCAGCCCAGAATGTTTATAGCCATTTTAGTCCTCACATTTATGAAAGGATAAAACTGAGAAATCAATATAAAACACAAACACAGGTATTGTTTGAACAGTATTCACTTAACTGCTACTATTGATAATTACCAGAGAAACTCAAGGGACCTCTTTTAATATCTGGAAATTGCAACAAGACTTTCTGCCATTTCAAATGTAACACACTTCTTAAATATCAGATGATAAGAATCTGCAACACACACACACACACACACACACACACACACACACACACACACACACACACACACACACACACACACACACACACACACACACACACACACACACACACACACACACACACACACACACACACACACACACACACACACACACACACACACACACACACACACACACACACTCTCGCGAGCTTCCCCTCCAAACGAAAATATCTTCCGTCCGTAGTATTTTGATAATTTGCTGATAACCAATCAGATCGATGGATTCCAGAGAAGAGGAAACTTTGAAGGCCTTTCTCTCAAAAATGATGACTCGGTGACAGTCATTATATAATGTGACATATTTCGCTTAGTATTTGCAGAACAAAAACAATCCTGATATCATTACAAAGCTAGGACTCTCCTCTTTCCAACAGTGTATACAACTTAAAATGGGTCTTCGGGTCAATGCGACTAATTTCGATGGAGCAGCTCACATATGTGTGTGTGCTGCATCATATCACTAGAGTATGTACATGGTGCAGTGTGGCTCAAGTGTGTGTGTGTAAGTGTGTGTGTGTGTGTGTGTGTGTGTGTGTGTGTGTGTGTGCAGCCCAGTTTCCTAAAAATGTGTTTCCCATACAACTAAACTGCACTGTCAATTACATACTAGGAACACGTTTGTCTTTGAAGATTAAGTAGGGAATGAGTGTGTAAAAAAGGTAACTACATTCAAATGAACTTAATCAGCCAATCAGCAGCAATAATCACTATCCGATGTACGGAAACGCGGTTCCAGGGTCGGTTCGGAGCTAGAGCCTGACAAGCACCGGTTTTTCCTGTTCACACCGCAGCAGAGCCGGCTCTCCTGCTTGGTAAGCACCGAAAACCAAGCACCAAAAAATTGTTGGTCTAGAAGCAAGAACCGCATACGTCACGCTTACGTCGGAGGGGGGCGAGATTAATCTGAGCTAACAGTTAAAGGCGAGTATGGCAAATACAAGTTGTAACAAGCAGTAGCGCTGAGCAAAGTGACTAGAACGCAACCACACACTTTATAAAGCCAGACAACACTAACCAGGCTTTGTGTGATTCTGTTTATTTGTGCCTTACCTTGACCATCTGTTCGCTGTCATTGATCATTGTGGAGAGAGGCAGACGTTTTGTGTTATGTTATAGCAGCTATCGGATGGAGTCAATACCTGGGCTGCACATGAAGTCATGTCCGACTATTGTAAAGAAATATTTGTATGTATTCAGGTTAGTAAACTATCAAGATGCTTAAAAAGGGAAAATGATTTGGGTGAGAAAACTGTGAACTGTGTTTGGAGCCTGGGAACATTTGGTTTTGTGAGGACAAAGGAAGAGGGGGAAGGTGTGGAGTTGACATACAGTCATCTCAGATCCCTGTGATAAGGAAGCTGAGCCACTGGGATTGGGGACTTAAGATGTGGGGTGTTGATGATAATTTGGGCAGCCAATCACTGGTCTGGAAGGGAGGCGCAGATAACTCCTCCTTGGGTCAGCGAGGGATATAGACAGAAACCCCGCTGTGTTCGGTCTCTTTCTTCTCTGACTGGCTGGCTGGCTGGCTGGCTCACGTGAGTATCAGGTAAATGTGGGATCCCACAGAACTGTATGTAATTTGTACTGTATTGATTGTACTTGATTGTATTGCATTGTATATTACCATTAAAGTGGATTATTGTTAAACGGTTACTTGTAGGTTCTGGGTTTCCTTCCTGTAAGATAATGGCTCGTGTAGGGACGGGAGGAGATTTGGAAATGCGGCCTAATTAACATTTATATCTCCTAACAAATGGTGACTCGACGCTGAATAAACATGAGCTGTGGAAGGATTCAGAGGACCACACTGGGTCGGGAACAAGCACTTTTAGACGCCTCGGACAATAGCAGGGCCCTGTGGGATTGTCTGTAGGCGTTTCAGAGTGTTTTTGAAGTTTGAATGGAGTATACAATGCATCTTTTTTACCATGTTAGGAAAGTTATATATAACACGTGAACGTTGATCGCCAGGTATAGAGAGTCCTGCGTAACGAGAAATTAGAGCAGTTTGCGTGGATCTCAGGTATTTTAGTCCTGAAGTGGCGTAGGAGCGGTGCAGTTCGTGGGATGTGAGTGTGAGTCTCACACGGCGAAACCTGGATGATCGATATTTCTGATCGGTCCGCCGTTTATAACTGGGGGTAAAATAAGAGTCCAAGACCAAATAAGCGAAAGTGTCAGCGGACTTTTATCTGTTAAATCCTTGGGAGAGAGCGCTAACGTCACCTCCATTGTGACGAGACCGGCTCCCGTTTCCCTTGTCTGTAAAAATGTATTTGAAAGGCTGACGTAAACATAACGTTGATCGCAAGGTAGGCAGAGAGTCCTGCGTGACGACATATGAAGCACGTTATCAAGCCGGACAAAATGTAAGGGGAATAAATCTGTGTGATTTTTACCTAAATAACCTGTATGAGCATTGTCTATGGATATCAGACATTGAGTCAGAAGAGTGAAGCTCATTTGTGCTCTGCTGCTGCCATCTAGTGGCTGAAAGGGGGGGAAGCACGTTAATTAAGTCAGATAAATAAAAGCGAAGTCAATATATTGCGTATATTTAACTAAATGAGCTGTCAGTGGGTTGTCATTGTTGATTAGTACAGACCTTGTTTTATGTTGGTAAATGTAATGATACAAAAGCAAGCTATTCATCACAATTGTATTTTTAGGTTATGAATAAGACAAAAAATAGTGGCCTAAGGGATAAGCAGAAAGGTTTTTGAACGCTTGTCAGTTATGACAGGGCGTTTAGGTTTTCAATGTGCGCCATCACGTTAAAACAGGATTGGTGGCATTTTCAGTTCATTGCTTGCTTCCACACGCCTTCCCCCTCCTTGTCTCTTTCACGACTATAGTTAATGCATTAGAACGATTGTCAACTTGCCGTGTTTCTAGGAACACGGCTGTTCCGGAACGGCCTTTCAAAATAAAAGCCAAAGGCCGCTGTTCGCCAGAGATGCCTTCACAATAAAACAGTAATTACCTTAACAATATATTTAACTTATATTGCGTCTTTAAATATTGATTTTAATTCATTACAGATCTAACCTGCTTGTAACACCACTTTGATCAAAATAATAGGATAAGCAAGTGGTTAAAGGGGGTTTCCTGTCTGGCTCATTTGATTTAGAACTGAAGTAAGGGAGAATAGTGTTTTATGAGTCATTCCTCATGGTTTCTGAAGATAAATCATCAGTTTGTCTGGACTTTGATATAGAGATAGGATCATGGTGGAGAAGGAAGACCTTTTTTGGTTTCAAATTAAAGTAGAGTTTAAGGATGAAGTAAGCAGGACTTCAACTGGCCAAAAGACATTTTAAAGTTGAATATTCTTGGTTAGCAAACAAGACATCTGATTATTATGTCACACATGATAATCTTGCTATAGAAACTAGCTTAAAATATTGGAGACAATATGTAGATGTTCTTTCGTGGTGTGTGGAATATGTGATGCTGGAAACATGTACGTTTTTCAATGTATAGGAGAAAATGGTTTCCTGAAAGAGTTATGTTGGGTACATATGTAGCAATGGATGAAACCATTTTTAGAGTGGGTTTTTGTAATATCATTTGTAGACATCAATTAGGTTGTTTAGATGGCATTTAACAATTAAGACAGATAGTATGATTACAAAGAGTCAGAGTGGAAAGGGTTGGATTTATTTAACCTCAGTGTGCTAGATTTTTTATAGGTAATGCGTCCCGAGACCTGGACTCCCCCTCTGAGTTAGAAAAGGCTACGGTCCCGACCCTCCAAGCAGACAAAAGACCTAACCCAACAGGAAACTCCTCCTTCTCCATCGAACAGACAGAGAACCAGAGCTGAAACGACAACAACAAGACTGCAGCCAGAACTATCTCCACCTGTGGCATCCAGAACCAGACAGCATGCTGACGGGCAGAAATCTACGCTCATCAGTCCCTCAGACAGGACCATGAAGTTCCAAGCTGAGCACAAGAGCAAAGTGTGGGAGATGAGAGCAGAATCTGCCCCCCATAAAAACAGCAGAGAGACTGTAAAGGAGGGGATAAAATGCAAAGCAGTGCAAGATGGGGCATGCAGAGGTAACTGGGCCAATGGCTGACAGCGGATGAAGTTACAGCTGATGGACTGAAGAGAACACAGAATCAGAGGAGTTGGCATGGTCGATTAGAAGTGAGGAGGCCGGGGTCACGGCTTGAGAAAACCAGAGGAGGAGAAAAGGAAAACGGGAATGAGTGAGTTTACACATAAACACACTTATTCACAAAACGCACATTTAAAGCATAAATACGTAAAGACAGAAAGATTTATTAAATTAAAAATAGCAGTAGACTATTAGGGTAAAATGAGAACACACTGAGGGTTCAGAGTACAACCATACTCTTCAATCTTTTCGTCAGGTTAACAAAATATTCTTTGACATTTTTTATTCACGTGTGAATAAAGTAGTGGGATAGTTTTAGGAACCACTCTATAAGACAAATCTTTATCTGTATGGATAATGTTAAAGGGAGAGCTGGTGCCAAGCCAGATATAGTATTCCAATCTAAATAATTGATTTCACCATTGTAGCATAGTTATTACCATAGGAAATATGAAATGACTTCTGTTTTTAAATCCTTGATAAAGGAGGGAGGAATGGTTGCATGTTCGGACATCCAGGGTTCCACACACTGCTAAAGAGTTTAACATTGGTTTTTAGGTGGACCAGAATTGATGACATGTGGTTGTTATACCATTGTTATCGTGAACAAAACATAAATAAGGACATAGTATCTGCTTGAAGATGAATGGATTTCATATCCTAGAGGGGATTAGTTATTGTGAAGACTCCACAAGGTATCTACTAAAGTATTGTAAAGAACTTGAATTGACTTGATAAATAAGTGAAGATAAGAAGATGTATGGACCATAAATTAGTCAATTGGTAAATAAAAATAGCGGAAAAGAGGGGAACTATTAAAAGGGAAGTAAAAAATCAGTCTAATACACACTGATACAAAAAAAAGGGGGGGGGGCATGAAGGAAGTATGCACTGGATTTTTTATTCGTGTGTGAATTTGGTAGTGTTTTAATTTGTTACAGTATTGATCAGTTCAAAGGGAGAGTTTTAGTAACAGCTCTATAAGATCAGATAAATATTTATTTATATAGGTCATGTTGAAGGGAAAGCTGGTTCTAAACAAAATATAGTATTTCAATTTGAGGTACTGGTTTCATGTTCAGACACCCAGAGTTCCACGCACTGTGAAAGAGGGTAACATTGTTCTTTAAGTGCACCAGAATTGAAGATAAATTGATAGAATGAGTTATGGAATAAATAGCAGAGCTTTACAGATCCTAGTAATGTTTTGACACAAGATAGTGAGGTACACATGTTTCTGAAATAGATCTATTAGTCATTTTAATACTAATTAGGTGTAAATGAATTGCAGTAATAGTAATAGTACAATAAGGAAGTGACATTTTTTTGGCTAGACACTTTTCAGGGAATGTGGGAAACAGCAAGGAGGGGTTGGAGATATCTTGAACATTATAGTTGTAATTGTGAATTAATAAATGATGGTGCTCCATATATACAGATTTGTATAGACGGAGGATGCTGGCCTGTGCTGGAACATCAAAGTCTCTGCAGAGCACAACACATGGCCAAAAAGACGGAGACCAACTGACCTTTGACCCTGACAGACAGGGTAACTTGGGAAGGCACTGTCAATGACTGACTCTGCGGTGAACCTGACCAAACCTGACTTTACAACCTGACAGTGTGAGTGTGAGTGTGTGTATGTCTGCACCTGATCAGTGCAACTGCATGATTTGAAACGATGACTAATCAAGCATGTTTTGGACTGACACATTATTTTTGTGTGATAATAATGTATGAAATGAGAGCTTTCCTAACATTGCACAAAAGGGGAAACCGTATCTAATCTGGTTGATGATGTTTCACTCCCACAGGAGGTGGCTGTTTGCAGAATGTGAAACTCAAACTAGGAAATTTGGAATTCTGTTTCTTTTAGGACTGAATGATGGAGAGAAACACTCTCAAGTGTTTACTGGGAAAAATGTTTGGTATTGTCTTATAATCCATTATGACCTGAAGGTTTTCTTCCCATACAGGTTTTTGTTTACACATGAGAGAATGTGTAAAAAAGGGGGAGTGTAAACTTTACAATGTACATTTTTCATTTAGGGACTGAAAGGAACCTGCTGCCCAACTCCATTGTTCAATCTGACCATTGATTGACAGTTTTAGAATTGACCTGCTCCATATTTGGGGATAAGAGGCTGTTTGGTGAATGTAGACATGTCTCTAGTATTGATTGAGTTATAGCAGGTAACACAGGTAGAGAATCAGTGGCCAAGGGGCTGCCAGAGAGATGTAAGTCCAGAATGAAATACTGGAGAGGCTGACCGGTGAGTAATGTGTCAACTAATGTTTCAACAGGTATTAAAGTAACTGAGGTTTGAAATGTAGAAAGAACATATTTACAGTTAAGCTAAAACATAGTAATGTAATGAGACACAATGTAATTTGGACAACATCATGTAACTAGTCTGGTAAAGAAGTAAAAGCCATAGACTTTATTGTTTAGGTCATTATGGGGATATACATTTCATCTACATTTAGAAAGACATTTGATGACAGTTGGTGGGAATTCTGTATTCATTTTTTCAGTGGGATAATATCTAAGCACTGACGGGTAGAAGCAGTATCACCAGGAAGCCATTCACTTTGTTAGTATTGTGATTTTGGTTGTTTTTGAATCCATAAGATTAGTGTGTTTCTTTACCAGAAACATTAACAGTTCAAATCATATTTTTAGATTTTTAATGGGATCTCAGGGATTTCATTTAAAAATAAATACAGATGCTTGTCAGAAATTCAGAGCTATTGAAATATGTTATTTTAATTTACCTAAAGATGTTGGGGTTCTTATTTAGTGGGCACAGTCCAAGATTCTGAAGCAGCACAATTAATTTAGAAAACCTGTGCACACACCTCTGTTGTTTTAAGATACCCCACCAACAGGCTCCAAGTTGCCACGCACTGGTGGGTTAAACAGCCGAGGGCCCCAGAGCCCGGAGCGTAGGCTTGAGGGATTTGTATCAGATTTCTCCACACAGGTTGCGGACGCCGAAAGAGGGACCCGAGACGCAGGAGGCTGACTGTCAACCCCAGGCTCTCCGGCCCCGACCGAGTGACCCAGAGGACATTCCGTGCCGTCCGCCTACAAGGAAAGGGGGACAACTGGTACCACTGTGCGGAGCCAGTGTGCGGCGGGGGAAAACACCTGCGAGGACCCTAGACGACATCAGGACGGATCGGGCTCTCATCATGGAGGTCGACTGGGAGGCATCATCATCGGACCGGAGAAGGAAGATCGGGAGGACATCTATTCAGCATCGACTCAGAAGCTGCCGTCAGCAGATCAGAAGGGACAAAGACACGGCAAGCCAGGACGGCACAGGGGACTCCACTCTCCGCTGAAACAGGAGTGTGGGTTAAGTGCAACAAGGCGGTGTATGGAGCCAGCCAGGCCTGCCAAGCTATGGGCAGCCTCTACCATGACAGCTGCTTCACCTGCAGCGCCTGTAGTCGAAGGCTGAGAGGGAAGGCGTTCTACTATGACGCAGGAAGGGTTTTCTGTGAAGAGGACTTTCTGTACTCTGGGTTCCAGCAGTCTGCAGACAAGTGCAACGCAGGTGGACATCTAATCATGGACATGCAGGCCGGCAGGCCCTGGGGAAGTCTTACCGCCCCGGTTGCTTCCGCTGCGTCATCTGCAACGAGAGCATGGACGGAGTGCCCTTCACTGTGGACACTGAGAATAAAAAGTATGGAGACTCAGCAGACAAGGATGCAGTTTTTTGCAAGTGCCTTGTGTAAATTGCACTCTCTTTTTTAAGAGTGCAAAAGAGGGAATTGTAAAGAAATATTTGTATGTATTCAGGTTAGTAAACTATCAAGATGCTTAAAAAGGGAAAATGATTTGGGTGAGAAAACTGTGAACTGTGTTTGGAGCCTGGGAACATTTGGTTTTGTGAGGACAAAGGAAGAGGGGGAAGGTGTGGAGTTGACATACAGTCATCTCAGATCCCTGTGATAAGGAAGCTGAGCCACTGGGATTGGGGACTTAAGATGTGGGGTGTTGATGATAATTTGGGCAGCCAATCACTGGTCTGGAAGGGAGGCGCAGATAACTCCTCCTTGGGTCAGCGAGGGATATAGACAGAAACCCCGCTGTGTTCGGTCTCTTTCTTCTCTGACTGGCCGGCTGGCTGGCTCACGTGAGTATCAGGTAAATGTGGGATCCCACAGAACTGTATGTAATTTGTACTGTATTGATTGTACTTGATTGTATTGCATTGTATATTACCATTAAAGTGGATTATTGTTAAACGGTTACTTGTAGGTTCTGGGTTTCCTTCCTGTAAGATAATGGCTCGTGTAGGGACGCGAGGAGATTTGGAAATGCGGCCTAATTAACATTTATATCTCCTAACACTATCACAAGTAGAATCATAATGAAAAAAATACGCCGGTAAAATGTGCCTGTAGAAAACGGCTTATGCCACAATAGGATAGCAACAACGGGGGCAGATCTAGACAAATATTCATGGGGTGGCCAGAGATTTTGAGGGGTGGCATCCCCTGGCAGATGTGTATGCTGATTTAATCGCAGTCATATCAATCAATGTTAACTTGGAAAGCCACACTATTGATATTTTAACTCAATAACATTAGGTGACATTATTGTGGCACATCAGTAAAGCCTTACATATACATATATAAGGTGGCACACATCATTTAATGAATTTTAACTGAACAATAACTGAATGAGTTTGTCTCACTCTTAGACCAGCAGGGGAACCAAATCTATGAAGACTGCTGCAATAAGTACATTAATTAACTGTCTCATCGATGTTTGTCTGAATGAATATGATAATATTAACAATCCTATTATTCCTATCAGCTGTCAATCACTGTTATGTTCACATATTCATTTATTATTGAATAAACTATATTTTTTGGAGGAGTTAATGATGAATGTTCCTCAAGATGCTTGCTCACCCTCCTTCAAATTTGAAAGACAAGTAATTACTATCATAAATCAAAAGAATCAAAGTTCAATGCCCGACGACTTTACTGCAAACAGTTACAACCTTGACTTTACATCAGAAAGAACAAACATTAAAGAAGTGACTAACTGCATCAGTTAGGGTTAAACAACGTGTATTCAGCTAAAACATAAACATCGCTGCAGTTATTATCCAGTGGGAAGCCCTTACCTACTGGCCTAGTTAAATCAAAGTGGTTACTTGCTGTTGGCTGGGCAGTGAAGTTTTACGTCTTATTTTACTTTCTCAGGACTTGAAACTGTTTTTTGGGGGCAGACCCCACAAAGAAAAACATATATACACACATAAAAGGTCATCATCTTAACAGTTTGTTATGCTCATCGAGTCATCCGTGAGCAGAGCATCAAATTGGCATGCCTATTGAATGGTAGTTCCACGATTACCATTTTGTTCAGCAAAAAAAATACTTTACAGCGGCCGCTGCTGTGAGTTAACGGGAGAATAAACTCCCGTGGACGAGCAGCACTGCAGCGGTCGGTAAATGCCGCTGTAACACATTAATAAACAATGAACCACGGCACTCTGGAGAAAAGTATAAGGTTGGAAAAGTCGTTATTTAATTTAATCTGGCTTTGTATGATTAAAAGCAAGACGATCATCGACCCGACGCAGTCCCCCATTGTTGTTGTAGTGAACGCCGTTGGGGAGAAAATCATCGACGTAAACGGTGACGTCATGACGCAGCAGCGGCAGCACCAGTCGGGCTCTGAGCGGAACCAGAAAAGCTCTAGCACGCAGCTAGAACGGTAAAAGCCTTGGTGTACTTACTAAAACTCTATATCTATCTAACACCCCTCCTCCATCCACCCCCACAATGAATATCGACCAATCACGTTCTTGCTTGATTTGCGGGACCAGCGTTGCAGTCGGGAAGAAAAGCAATGTGGAGTGGCAGCTCACCGCTTCATACGGAGTTTGACCTTTCCTTCTGGCAGAATCCACTGTAAGAAATTAAAATCAATATTGAATGACGTAACTCAGTTTAAACAAAGTAAGCTTAAAACTGTTTTATTCTGAAAACATTTCCGGTACAGTTTATTTTGAAAAGCTTTATTGAAAGGCATCAACATTGTCAACAGTGGACTTGACTTTGACTTGGTATTCATGACTTGAGACTTGCCTTAAGCTTGAGACAGATGACTTGAAAGGACTTTGTTTTTGTATTGAGATATTACGTTTAGTTTTTTCTAAACGTGATCGCCGTTAACATGGCAGCGGCTAGCTTTACTCCAAAAATAGTGAAGTTTGGATTCAAGGATTATTTTGTCGATGACGCTAATAAGAAGAGAACAGCGATATGCAGGGTCTGCAGCATAAATATCAGTGACACGACCACCACTACATCCAACTTCATTCGTTACTACAAAAAAACCCACAGAGAAAGGTGCGTGCATGTGTTGTGTTAGCTCGAAAGCTAACGTTACGTTTAAGCTACGTTAGACTTGGTTTCAAATCGATTAAGCAAAGAGAAGACAACACGGTACATGAACACTATAACCGCCAAGGGATTCATTTTTGACTAACCCTGATACGAGAGAGACCTCGTTTATCTCCCCTGTGTTATTATCAGAAGTTTCTGTAAACTGTTGAATAATGTAGTCAATCATGTACTTTTAGTAGTTTGTTTAAATGTTTTGATTATGTTGTTTTTGTTTGTAGAAGGGCATCATTCCATGATTTATTGTAAAATGAATCTGAACTTTTTGATCTGTTATGATGATAAACTGAAGACATTTCTAAATTAACCCAATTAAGTGAGTTTTAAATCGTCCTACTTAGTTTATAAGTGCCAACACATTGCTGACTGTTGCTATCTGTAAACTATGCGGTCGAAACATAATTTCAGCCAATCAGCCTCGTCAGATATGATGCTCAAAGGGTGCCCTGTCAGCACCCTGGCCTGTGTGTCTGTGAGTTGTTTGGACTCGTATACAAGGTGACACTACAGTAGTTGTCGAGGATGGCTGCGTCTGCAGGTGGAGACTCCGGTGCTAGTGGATCGCCGGAGCTGTAGATTAACATGTACATGCTTATTGTAGTTGTAAGGGCAATGCCTGTGGCACCATGGAGCATATGTGTGGGCTGGACCTGTGTTTTACAGGAAAGGAGTGAGCAGAGGGTCGAGTTGTCGATTATTGTTCAGTTGTCATCTTCCTGACCCTCTCAAGTAAAGTAAAGTATTTGTAAGATACTTTATTTTTTCAAGAACAGCAAAAATGATCAACAAAAAATGGCTCTACAAAAAAATGGAGAACAAAATGAAAACACTCACATAGTGAGGATCAAAACTTTCACAAGAGCACTTAGAGAGCATAGACCTGACTGTGGCAAAAGACCAGAGCAAATATCTGACCATGGCCATAGACGAAAACGAACTGACAAAGAACACTGGGAAAAAGGGGAATTTAAACACATGACAACAAGACACAGGTGGGAACAATCAGGGGCGGGGCTGACGCTGATTAGCACAGGTAAGTGCTCTCATACACAGGTTTAATTTTTCTCACATGGAAAGTAGGATGTACTTTCATGGACCTGGGGAGTCGTAAGCGCACAGACACCGGATTGATGATTTTAGACACCGGAAAAGGTCCCACAAACCTTGGAGCCAACTTCTTGGAAGCTACCTGAAGTGGTAAGTCCTTGGTGGAAGGCCACACCTTTTGACCCGGTTTGTAGAGGGGAGCGGCCCTGCGGTGGACGTCTGCTACAGCCTTCATCCGAACCGAACATTCGGAGAAGAGATTGGCGAGCTCCAGCCCAAACTCGGCGACAGCGTCTGATCAAGGCATGCGCCGATGGTACAGTAACTTCCCCTTCGTTGGTTGGGAACAACAGAGGCTGATAACCATTGGCACAATGGAAAGGAGAGAGACCTGTGGCCGCCGTGGGAAGAGTATTGTGAGTAAACTCAACCCAAGTGAGGTGGTCGCTCCAGGTGGTCTGGTTCTGGAAAACGAGACAGCGTAGTGTAGTCTTCAGTGCCTGATTCAGGCGCTCCGACTGTCCATTCGATTGAGGGTGATAACCTGAAGACAAGCTGACAGTAGCGCCTATGAGTCTGAAAAACTCCTTCCATAAGGCTGAAATTAATTGTGGACCCATGTCGGAAACAATGTCATTTGGGAATCCGTGGATCCTGAATATATGGATCATCATGACCTCTGCGGTACCCTTGGCAGAAGGGATCTTGGTTAGAGGAATGAAATGAACCATCTTGGAGAACCGGTTCACTACTGTCAGGACCGTAGTTTTGCCTCTGGACGAGGGGAGACCTGTCACAAAGTCCATAGATATGTGTAACCAGGGACGTTGAGGAATCGGCAGCGGTTGGAGCAAACCCATCTTGACCTGGGACGAGGTTTTATTGCAAGCACACACCGGACAAGCCGCTACGTACTCCTGCACATCCTTCTTCATGGCTGGCCACCAGAAACGCTGCTTAATCCTGCACATTGAATTAAATGGAAACTGAACAATCTGGTGCCACTAAATGTTTTTAAAGCTCGGTTGGATGCTAGTCAATCAGAAGCTATTGGTACCTGTTTATGTGGATAATTATGTAAATGATGCTGGATGATGTCCTTTTGTTGTTCTGTTTATGCTTTTATGTTTCATGTGGAACTACTTGAACAGGTCTCCCTTGGAAAAGAGATCAATGATCTCAATGGGATTTTATCTGTATAAATAAAGGTTTTAAATGAAATGAAATGAACATAGTCCTTTTAACTCCAGGGTGGCACGAGAGCACAGACGTGTGGGCCCACCTTAGAGTGGAGAGACACAGGAACAAAGAGCAGGTGGTTTGGACACTTGCTAGGTACCGGGTTCAATATATTAGCCTGTTTAACATCCGACTCCATTTGCCAGAAAAAGGCTCCGACCATACGGTTTAAAGCAGAGGTGGGGAACCTCCGGCCTCCGGGCCGTATACGGCCCGCGAGACCATTGGATAAGGCCCTCGAGGTCATTTTGAAATAAACGCAAAAAAAATCAACTGCAAAAATAAAATAAAATAAATCTAGACCGCAATATAATTAAACAAGCAACTGCTTGTTTTTCCCTATGCATCCATGTTTTTTCCTGGTGAAGTTCAGGTTCCTTGAACGCAACACGAGCGTAACGTGGCATGTCACGTCTTCGAGACTTCAGTGTCACTATCATTAATAGCAACGGACTTAATATGGCGAGTATTAAAAAGAGAAAGGTGGATGCGGAATGTCGGATCTTCCAGGGAAATTGGACGAATGACTATTTCTTCGTCGAAGTAAAAGGCAAGCCAGTGTGCCTCGTTTGTCGGGACGCGCTTGCTGTAATGAAAAAGGCTAATATCGAGCGGCATTACAGCACGAAACATGCACAAATGGATGATCTGAAAGGGCAAGCTCGTTTGGATAAGCTCAACGCTCTTCGGCGGAGTTTCGTGTCCCAACAAGCGGTTTTTGCAAGACCACAGGCTAACCAAGACAACGTCACGCACGTTAGTTTTGTTTTAAGTGAGTTAATCGCCAAAAAAATGAAGCCTCATTCAGATGGTGAATTTGTAAAGGAGTGCCTTGTTGCCGCCGCGGAGGTTCTCGCACCAGATACATGAAAAGTGTTCCAAAGTATTAGTTTGTCCCGAAGAACTCGGATCGGATTACTGACATGGCACAAGACATTGAAGAAACTCTGAAGGACACCGCAAGAGATTTCGAGTTTTCCTCTTTGGCGACGAGACAACGGACATAACTAATACTGCCCAATTAGCCATTTTTGTGCGAGGGAGGAAATGCTGTCGCTGCAAGCCCTGCATGGCACTACCAGAGGTGAGGATGTGTTCGAAACAAGTTGTTTTGGCCATGAACACAGTTGACCTGCAGTTTGACCAGTTAAGTGGCCTGGCGACAGACGGCGCTCCCGCCATGGTGGGCGTGCAGAAAGGACTGACTGCATCGGTCAGAAAGGAAACGAGTCGTCTCAGTCTCGATCCAAAGGACTTGGTTGTATGTCACTGTATCATACAGCGAGAGAACCTGTGTGCACATTCCCTGAAGCTCAACAATGTTATGCATACCGTTGTTTCCACCATAACCTTCATTAAAGGCAGAGGACTAAACAGGCGCCAGTTTAAGGAGCTACTGAGAGAGCTTGAGATCTGATTTATCATTGTGAGGTGCGCTGGCTGAGTTTACCAGTTGAGGGAAGAGGTAAAACAGTTCACTGAAATGAAGGGGAACCCAGTGATAGCAAGTGGCTCTGTGATTTGGGCTTCATGGTGGACATTAAGTACCTCGCCGAGCTGAACGTCAAACTTCAAGGTCCTAACCAGCTTTTTTTGAAATCATTTGAAGCTAAACTAAAGCTGTGGCCATTGCAACTGGAGAAGGGAAACACTGTGCACTTTCCCACTCTGCAAGAACAAAAGCCTGCTGTGACCTCTGAGTATGAGTGAGTGGGCCTTCAGAGAGAGGTTCCAGGATGTGAACCGTTACCTGAAGGAACTGAAAATGTTTGCAACACCGTTCAATGTGGCACCAGCTGATGTGCCTGAAAATCTACAGCTGGAAGTCATTGAGCTGCAAAGCAACGATGAGCTCAAAGCTAGGTACCACAACCTCCCTCTGCTCGAGTTCTACACACTGTGTGTGGGGGCTGAGGATGCTCCCATGCTAAGGAGACATGCACTGAAGCTTGCATCACTGTTTGGGACAACCTACCGCTGTGAGCCGTTCTTTTCAAAGCTAAGCCTTGCCAAGACCAGGTTACGCTCAAGACTGACGGACCTAAACCTGGAACACCAGCTGCGAGTAGCATCTTCATCACTTCCATCTGACACCAGACGCCTCGCAGAAGAGAAGCAGGTCCAGCCTTCGCATTAGGTGAGATCATAATAATTGTAATGGCAATGATGTGCTCTCTCTACCTGAGCCCTTCCCTGTCCGGTCACCTATGACCCATGAATACGCCCCCGTGCAGCTAATCACTGCCACCAAGTGTCCAAAAAGAAAAATTGCATTATGAAGCTAAAAATAATAATATAATAAATAAACTGAAACTGGCTCCTACAATAATAATAACTTTATTTATATTGCACCTCTCATGTTGTGCTAGACTTCAACGTGCTTTATATCAGTGAATCTAAAAACAGCAGGAATATAATTATTTAAAATAGAGAGCATGAAAACAATAACATCATGTAACACAGATTAATTGGCTAAAATGTTATGATCCTGTTTATTTGTTTATTAGTGTTGTCTTTTCATGTTTCCTGTATTTATTTTGTGTTTTTAAAAACACGTCACTTTATGTCAGATTCGTCTGTGATATTCACCTGGCTGTGCTTTGTTAGTTTCCGTTGTGTTCACTCGTTCTGCAGTTTAGTATCCAGTGTTCCTCAGCTTGTTGCATTGAAGCGTTCATTACATTCCTGGAATTCAAGGTACTTGCATGTGTTTGCAGTTGTTACGCCTCTCTTACACACTCTCTCCAAAGCATAACATAAAAACATCGAAAATAAAACAGAAAGACATCTGGTTTAACAGGTTGCTTTTTCTTTGCACAGCATGAAAGAAAGGCGAAATGATTGCGCTGATTTGAGTTTTTTTTAAGCAGATGTTGAGCTCAAATGTGTACGGCCCTCGGAAGATGTTGTAAAAATTAAATGGCCCTTGAGAGGAAAAAGGTTCCCCACCCCTGGTGTAAAGGAAAGATGGTCTTGGGCTCTACAGCAAAAGGTTCTGGTTCGAAAAGGCGAGACAAGGCATCAGGCTTTTGATTCTGGGAACCAGGGTGAAAAGAGGGTGATACCTGTTCAACACTGCATTCAATCTCTGACCACCCGGATTCCTCTCAAACCACAGTACCGAAACCATACTCCTCAAAATTACAAATGACCTTCTCCTCTCCTCCGATGCTGGTAACCTCAACATCCTCATCCTCCTTGACCTCAGCGCTGCCTTCGACACCATCAATCACTCCATCCTCCTCACCCGTCTTGAAACCTCCTTCAACATCACCGGCACTGCCTTCTCTTGGTTCACTTCATACCTCTCTGACAGAAACCAGTTCATCTACATCAATAACTGCAAATCCCCCACCGCTCCTCTCCCCCAAGGTGTCCCTCAAGGTTCAGTTATCGGCCCCCTCATTCATCCTTTACCTGCTTCCCCTTGGTCACATAATCCGCCGTCATGGACTTCAATTCCACTACTTTGCCGACGACATCCAGCTTCTCATATCCACCAAGTCTATCTCCACTGCTACCCACTCCATCCTGACCAACTGCATCACTGAAATAAAATCCTGGCTCCAACTTAACTACCTGAAACTCAACTGCGATAAATCTGAAATAATAATCATTGGACAAAACAAGCTCACCACACCTATCCATAACTTCACCCTCAACATAGACGGCTTCCCAGTTCCAACCTCCCCTCACATCCGGAACCTAGGCATCATATTTGACCAAACCCTCTCCTACAACAAATACATCAAACAGATCACAAAGACAGCCTTCTTCCACCTCAAAAACATCGCCCGTCTACGTCCATCCCTCTCTCCCACTGCTGCCGAAACCCTCATCCACGCCTTCATCACCTCCCGTCTGGACTATTGCAACAGCCTCCTCTACGGTTCACCTGCAAAAATACTCAAAAAACTTCAATACATCCAGAACTCCGCCGCCCGTCTACTCACCCACACCCGAATCCGTGAACACATTACACCCATCCTCATCAAGCTCCACTGGCTCCCCATCCCCCAGAGAATTGAGTACAAGATCCTCCTGATGACATACAAAGCCCTCCATAACCTGGACCCATCCTACCTGACTGACCTCCTCCACAGACACACTCCCACTCGCTCCCTCCGCTCTGCTACTGCCAACCTCCTGTCCCTCCCCACCCGGACCAACCTCAAGTTCTGGGGCAACAGAGCCTTCTCCGTTGCTGCACCCACCCTCTGGAACTCACTACCCCAATCCATCAGAGATTCTTCCTCCCTCACAGCATTCAAAACATCACTCAAAACTCACCTGTTCAACACTGCATTCAATCTCTGACCACCCCCCCTATTTTCTGTTCTGTTTATCTCTTTTTGTATTTCTTTGTTATCTATTTTATTTATATTTTGTTTTCTCTTGTCTTTTTTCTCCTCTTAATTCTCTGTCAAAGCGTCTTTGAGTTTCATGAAAAGCGCTATAAAAGTCCCATGTATTATTATTATTATTATTGATATTGAACCTACTGAAAAATAGAGTCCATCTGGCCTGACAGGAGTTGAGGCGTTTAGCCTTTCTAATGTACTCCAGGTTCTTATGGTCTGTCCAGACTAAGAATCGCTGCTCTGCCCCCTCCAACCAGTGTCTCCATTCCTGAAGAGCAGCTTTCACAGCTAACAGTTCTTTATTCCCCACATCATAATTATTCTCTGCCGTCGTCAACTTATGCGACGGGAAGGCACATGGGTGTATCTTGTTGTCTTCACCGGATTTTTGAGACAACACCCCTCCAATACCCTCATTGGAAGCATCGACCTCGACCACAAACTGGCGCTGGGGATCCGGAATGGTGAGAATGGGAGCTGTGGTGAACCTTTCCCTGAGGCGCTGGAAGGCGACATCAGCCTGGGAACTCCACTTGAAGGGAACCTTAGGAGAAGTGAGAACATGCAGAGGAGCAGCAACAGAACTGAAGTTTCTAATAACCCTCCTGTAGAAGTTTGCAAACCCCAGGAACTGATGAACCTTTTTCCTGGAGTGTTGGCCAATCGGAAACTGCACTGACTTTTGCAGGATCTATTTGCATCTGGTTAGGAGATATTATGTATCCTAAGACACAGTTTTTGCATGGAACTCACATTTTTCTGCCTTGACATATAATTGATTCTCAAGCAGTTTCTGCAGAACCTCACGGACATGGTTAACATGGGACTTAGTGTCTGGTGAGAACATCTAAATATCATCGAGATATACAAACACAGAAACATTCAAAACTTCATTCACAAAACCCTGAAACACAGCCGGTGCATTACACAGTCCAAAAGGCATTACAAGGTACTCATAGTGACCACTCTGAGTGTTGAATCCTGTCTTCCACTCATCCCCCTTCCGTATTCGAACCAAGTGATATGCATTTCTTAAATCCAACTTGGTGAATATCTTGGCAGTCTGAAGCAGTTCAAAAGCAGAGGACATGAGTGGCAGAGGATAGCGGTTCTTTACCGTAATGTTATTAAGAGGACTGTAGTCTATGCAAGGTCTCAGATAACCATCTTTCTTTCCTACGAAGAAAAACCCCGCTCCATCTGGGGAAGATGAAGGACGGATAATCCCTGATTTGAGAGAAGAGGAAATGTAGTCGTCCATTGCCACTCTCTCTGGCCTTAGACATTGTATACAGTCTTCCTTTGGGAATGGGAGCCCCCGGTAGGAGATCAATGGGGCAATCAAAAGATCAGTGAGGGGGTAGTGACATGGCTTTTGATTTGTTAAAGGCTTCCTTTAAATCGTGGTAACAAGGAGGTATTTTCTGTAGATCAGGATAGTCAGGGTGATCTATACTGCAGTGAGATGATAGTGAACTGTTCATGAACTTGTCATGAAAAATTCATGGAATATCAGTGAACCATATTCATGAACAGCTCATAAACAGCTCATAACAAAGTTGATGAACTGTTCATGAAATTGTCATTAACATTAAATGGCACTAGGGCAGTTCATGAACTACTCATGAAACTCCTGTGCTGGAATGGTTCATGAACAATTCATGGAATATGGTTTTAGGCAGGTTCATGAACAATTCATGAAATGGAGTTTTCAGTGAGTGTGTAGGGATATTCATTTTTCAACCAAGAACACATCAAGAACTGTTCATAACAACTTCATGAACAGTTCATACTCAGTCACTGAATATAATTCGATGGCTGGCTATGAACTATTCATGAACTGTTCATGTACATGAACTGTTCATGAACCATTGACTGTGGGTCAATTGGCAACCATAGAAAACAACACTTATGTCAATCACAATGGAACTTTACTGAAATTAACATACAAACATACATGTATACAGGTGGAGCACTACACTTAATCCTATCACTATTTGAAGCACAGTTCTTGATACTCAGCTGCACAAAAAATGTTGTTACGGGTCCCAAAAGCTTGGGTATGTAAGGAAATATTTGTATGTATTCATGTTAGTAAACTATGAAGAAGCTTAAAAGGGGAAAATTATTTGTGTAGAAAACTGAGCTGGTTTTGGGCTTGTGAACATGTGGTTTTTTGAGGACAAAGGAAGACGGGGGGAAGGTGAGGAGTTAACATGCAGTCAATTCAGATCTAGGAGATAATGAAGCTGAGCTACTGGGATTGGGGAACTTAAGATGTGAGGTGTTGATGATAATTTGGGCAGCCAATCACGGAGGTCTGGAAGGGAGGCGCAGATAACTCCTCCTCTTGTAAGCGAGGTATTTAGACAGGAAGCACGCTGTGTGCCCGCTCTCTTTCCTCTGGCTGGCTGGCTCACGTGAGTATCAGGTACATGTGGGATCCCACAGATCTGTATTTATTTTGTACTGTATTTGATTGTATTGCATTGTTATATCACCATTAAATAGATTATTGTTAAACGGTTAATTGTATGCTCTGGATTCCTTCTGTAAGAATAACCAGCTTGTTTAGGGACGCGCGGAGATTTGAAAAAGCGGACTAGTTGTCCACTCAAATCCCCATCAGGTACCACAGCAACAATAAATGATTTCTGTAGAAAACAGAAAAGTGGAGCAGTAATAATTATACACAGGATCCGGTTGATTGTCTGGATTGCTTCTTATTCAACATTCAAAGTACACAGTTACATTCAAATAGCTGTAGTTTACAAACATCACAGTTATCCGTCTGTCAGTCAATTACTGTATCTCAAGGAGAAATTCAACATAGTCAATATAAACACATAACGCTATCAAATAATACTTTCTATCAATATATCTATCTTTAACAAATATAACATATTATGGAGATCACAAAAATACACTGTCAATGTTAATAAACAAAAAACAAGGCAATGTGCCTGCAAGACTTCACTCAAGTAAACAAAACATATTACCCGTGCGCAGCAGCTACCCAGGCGCAGCTGAAGCCCGCGAAAATGGCATCTATTGTTGACGACAGTTTAGTATTTTTAAAATACCGTTACTATGTCAAACATGCTCAAGACTTTCTGACACACTCTCCTAAACATCTCCAACATCATATCTAATTCACACAAGTTAACATCGATCATTTTCATCATGTACTGACCTGTAGAAAACAGAAAAGTGGAGCAGCAATAATTATACACAGGATCCGGTTGATCGTCTGGATTGCTTCTGAGGAGGGGGCGGAAGTGTCCCCCCTAATATAACCCAGATGTCACCGCTCACCTGCCAAAGGTTCCACCTTGGCGCTACTTACTCGTACTGCTTCTCAAACAGTACAGATAAACCATAAAATGATATGAATGTCACCAAAATAAATACAGATAATGTTCAGTTTCAAATTCACTATTGTTTTGTTTTAAGATTAAAAGTTTAAAAAAATAAAGAAATGTTCAAATAGTAGATGAATATCCAAGAGGTCTTTAAAATCATCACACTGATCATCAAAAGTTCATAAAATGCTCATATTCAAAAATATTCTGAACTTGTCACAATCATCCAAAATTCATGAAATGCTCATAGTCATGAAAAGTTCATGAAATGCTCATGCAAACTTTTTGGGGTTTTAATTATAATGTTGTGATTGGCTGGATCATGAAAAGTTCATAAATTGCTCATAAAAGTCTGTCATGAGTAAAACAGGAACTTTATATGAATGAACAATGTTCATAACAATTTCATGAACTGCTCTTTAAAATGGTTCATGAGCATTTTAAGAATTTTGGTTCATGAACATGACAAGTGAACATATAATGAGTTGTTCATGAATGTTTCATGAGTGCTCATGAACAGCTCATAAAGCCATGAACTCCATCTCGCAGGGGTAATGATCCTATCAGGGTCTTTTGGTGCATTAACAGAGCGTGAATGTTTACACCTGTTAATACAATCCTCTCCCCATTCCTTAATTTTCCGCCAGTCAATGTGTGGTTATGGTTTTTAGCTGTTTGACTATGCCCCAGTCCAGTCAGCCCCTGAGTCTGAGCACTCCCTGGTCAATGGCCTGATTGTTAATAAAAATGTTTACCTGAGTAACAGGTCGAGGAGGGAAGTCTGTGGGAAGCTTGCTCACCAGCGCCCTCCTCTTGGCTGGTGAGCTCGGTCTTTTCCCGGACATGAGGTGAGTTGGTGATCCCACTGGCCACAGTAGAAACAGCAGCCCTCCCGAAGGTGGCGCTGCCTCTCCTCCAAAGAAAGCCTGGTCCTACCCAACTGCATGGGTTTGTTTGAGTCAGGCGGAGGTGCTGTCCTCTGACGGTCCGAAGCCGCGGGCAGGAAAACTCCCCCCGGCGGAGCGGCTCTTCGAGGAAAGCCCTGGAAACTGGGATGTCCGTCACGGGTGCGCCGGCGTTCTCTCTCCCGAAGTCGGTTGTCGATCCGAATGGATACAGCGATGAGAGACTACAGGTCTCGTGGCACCTCCAGAGGAGCCAGCTGGTCCTTTATCAGATCTGAAAGTCCAGTCAGGCAAGCGTCACGCAGAGCCGGAACATTCCACCCGCTGTCTGCTGCTGCCGTGCAAAACTCGATGGCATAATCAACCACCTGATGGTTGTGCTGGCGCATCTGAAGAAGCCTTCTGCTGGCCGGTGACGAGTGGTCAAAAATGCGACTCATAGTGTCTGTGAAGTTGGTTAATGAATAGCAAAGCATAGAGTCTCTGGACCATTCTGCAGTAGCCCAGGCTGCTGCTCTTCCCGTTAAATGGGACACAATAAACACCACTTTACCATGGTCTAATGAGAAAGCCCCTGGGGTGTGCTGGAAATGCAGATCGCGCTGAACCAGGAAAGCTCTGCAGTTCATGGAATCCCCGGAGAACCTCTCCGGAAGAGCCAGCCGTAGTGAGGAAGGAAAAGCCTGACTTGGGTAGATTGTGTCAGCTGGAGTATTGACACGTAAATTCTCAGCTGTGGATGATGTCACCGGAGGAGCAGTCTGTAGGTGAGTAACCAAATGATTAATTTGTGCAGTTAGTTGTTGCATCTGTGTTGAGATGTTTCCTTGAAAATCTGCCTGACGTCCTTCCAGCTCTTTCCTTTCCTGGGCAGCTATGACCAGCTGTTCCTCAAGGTGATAAATCCTCACGCCTTGTGCTGACAGGGCGGCGTCAGGGCTCGAGCTTAAGGACGTCCCGTCGTCCCGGGGCCGAAGAAAATAGTGTCGGGGAGGATAAAAAATAATTTTGGGACGAATTTGGGACGAGAGTTAAAATAAAAATATCCTGCTAACTCTACAAACGGCGATGAAAATGAAACATACTGCACGTTTTGTGTAGCACACAGTTATTAAACCTCCTTGTCAACATAAACACACACGCACAAAACATTTAGCAACCCGCGAAATACACACACATGTAACCACTGCTGTGCCGCTGGCTGTCAGCCAGCCGCCCAGCTGGCTGTGCCCGCGAATTCCTGGTCCGCAAATTCGCGCTCTCTATGGTCTAGCCAGATTAATATAATATGGCTCTGGGTCTAGCTATGTACTGAGTGTGTGTATTTCGCGGGTTGAGTGATGTACAATGACAATGGCATCCCGTGGAGGAATTCTGAAATGTTTACCGTTACATCAAAAAAACGCACAGCAGAACCAGACCCTGGAGCGCCGGCCTCTTTATTTACTTACTCCTCTTCATCCCCTTTGGGTAATAAGGCTGAGATGAGACCTCTCCATCATATTTAGTCCTTAGCAATATGCTGCGCCTCTCCCCATGTAGGGATGGGTACCGAGCCCCGGTATTAAACGGGCCCCGGGCCGGAATTATTAAAGACAGTGGTAACGTTAAGCTCCGACGTTATCAGACTTTTTATCGGTACAGGAGACATTTCAAAAATATATGTCATATGTATTATTGCTACATACACATTATATCGCAGTTTTAGTGTCACCAACTCCGTTTCTAATATGCAATAAGACTAAAACATGCGTCTATGATGTATTTTCAAGCTATCCAATCCAGATAAGATCTCTCTGTCCCGTCTTTGTGCGAGGGGGCAGGGCCGTTTGTAAAGGTCTCCTGACTGTGTTACAGACTTTCATCCTGGTTAGTGGTTACTCTGGGTTCTGTCTTCAGGACAGTGTTGGATTTTTTTTGATAATTGGATGGGACTTGATTGGATTCAATATTAGAGAAATGTTCTCGTTTGTGTGTTTGTTTAAATATATTTGGCCTTTGTTTATGTGATTGAATGATTTACTAAAATAAAAAGGTTGATGAATTATCATCTAATGATTTGTATGATGTTTTATTTATGTTAAAGGTCACTTTGAATGATTTTAACTAATGATAATGTCGAAAAAAAAAAAATAATAATTCGGGACGGTCCACATTAATTTCGGGACGGCTTGGATTGTATTTCGGGACGGTTCCGGGAGGATGGGGAAAAAAGTTAGTCGAGAGCCCTGGGCGGCGTGAAGCGTTCTTGGGTCGGCTGGGTCCATAATGGTCAGTTTGTTCTGTTACGAACTCAGACACTTAGGAGGTAGGATCCAATTGCACGACCCGGGAGACAGAAGTAAAGTATTTGTAAGATACTTTATTTTTTCAAGAACAGCAAAAATGATCAACAACAAAATGGTCTCTACAAAAAAATGGAGAACAAAATGAAAACGCTCACGTAGTGAGGATCAAAACTTTCACAAGAACACTTAGAGCATAGACCTGACTGTGGCAAAAGACCAGAGCAAAGATCTGACCATGGCCACAGATGAAAACGAACTGACAAAGAACACTGGGGAACAGGGGAATTTAAACACATGACAATACAGGTGAAAACAATCAGGGCCGAGTCTGGAATGACAGGTAAACGGTGAGTGAGAAAACAAAACAGGAAGTGGAAGACAATACAACCAAAAAACAACATAAATCTCAACATTTCTGTCGGTGCACAACAGGGGGGGTCAGTGGTTGAATGCAGTGTTGAACAGGTGGGGTTTGAGTGATGTGAGGGAGGAAGAGTCTCTGATGGATTGGGGTAGTGTCCCCAGTGAGATGATAGTGAACTGTTCATGAACTTGTCATGAAAGGTTCATGAAATATCAGTGAACCATATTCATGAACAGCTCATAAACAGCTCATAACAAAGTTGATGAACTGTTCATGAAAGTGACATGAACATTAAATGGCACTAGGGCAGTTCATGAACTACTCATGAAACTCCTGTGCTGGAATGGTTCATGAACAATTCATGGAATATGGTTTTAGGCAGGTTCATGAACAATTCATGAAATGGAGTTTTCAGTGAGTGTGTAGGGATATTCAGTTTTCAACCAAGAACATTTCAAGAACTGTTCATAACAACTTCATGAACAGTTCATACCCAGTCACTGAATATAATTCAATGGCTGGCTATGAACCATTGACTGTGGGTCAATTGGCAACCATAGAAAACAACAATCATGTCAATCACAATGGAACTTTACTCAAATTAACAAACAAACAAACATACATGTATACAGGTGGAGCACTACAATTAATACTATCACTATTTGAAGCAGTTCTTGACACTCAGCTGCACAAAAAATGTTGTTACGGGTCCCAAAAGCTTGGGTACCACAGCAACAATAAATGATTTCTGTAGAAAACAGAAAAGTGCAGCAGCAATAATTATACACAGGATCCGGTTGATCGTCTGGAATGCTTCTTATTCAAAATGCAAAGTACACAGTTACATTCAAATAGCTGAACTTTACAAACATCACATTTGTCCATTTAAGTTATCTGTCTGTCACAGTCAATTACTGTATCTCAAGGAGAAATTCAACATAGTCAATATAAATTATTACATTACATTGCATTTAGCTGACGCTTTTATCCAAAGCGACTTACAATAAGTGCGTTCGACCAACAAAATACAAACTTCAAGAAAACAGAATCATATAAGTACATCAGGTTTCATAGAGAAAAAACATTTCAAGTGCTACTCAACTGGCTTTAGGTAAGCCAGTCCATAAGTGCTTTGTTAATAGTTCTATTGCTCGAAGTGGAGTCGAACGAGATTAATTTTCAGTCTGCGCCGGAAGGTGTGTAAGCTTTCTGCTGTCCTGATGTCAATGGGGAGCTCATTCCACCATTTTGGAGCCAGGATAGCAAACCCACATGTTTTTGCTGATGGGAACTTGGGTCCCCCTCGCAGTGCGGGTGCAGCGAGCCGTTTGGTTGATGCAGAGCGGAGTGCACGTGCTGGGGTGTACGGTTTAACCATGTCCTGGATGTAGGAAGGGCCAGATCCATTCGCAGCATGGTACGCAAGTACCATTGTCTTGAAGTGGATTCTAGCAGTTACCGGAAGCCAGTGGAGGGAGCGGACAGTTTAGTATTTTTAAAATACCGTTACTATGTCAAACATGCTCAAAACCTTCTGACTGTTGTAGGGTGGGGGTTCTTACAACCCAACTCCTCACCGCGTGTTGTTTTGACGAGTCCTGCTTGAAATCATAACAGGGAGGGAATTAGAAGACACCATGATACCAGTTAAACAATAATCCGTTTTAATTAAACAAAGTAATAATGCAATACGATATAATATAATACATTACTATACAATTCAAAGAATCATATAAGCAACGTGTGGAGTACTCCACCCTTATTCACGCGCTGCGGACATCCTTTCGTCTTGTCAACGCGTGGAGAGAGGGCCAACAACTAGATAAACATTTCCCTAATACTAAGAAGGGGTGGCGTTTCATTTGGGAGATACCAAAACGCTATCTCACAGGGAATCAGCGCCTGGCAGCTATGAAAGCCACAGGTGTTGGGAAGGCCTGCAGGATGCACCTCATTAAAACTCAGGGGAAATGCCCCTCCCCGTTTGCAAAGCCTATCGATGGTTTAACCCAGAAAACATTATCAGGGATAATCTTTACACTCCAAACAGAAATCACCATTAATTCTGCATCTTCCTTCTTCACAAATAGCTTAAAACACTCTTTTGATAAACAGGTAAAAAGTCAAAGAAAAAACTATTGTGCTCATCTATTTTTAAGAAAAAGGGAACATTGTTTCAGAAATCTATAAAAAACCTCTCTATATTTGAGAGGAAAAATGTACCTTTTGTTCCTTCAACTATTAACACACAGGAATGTATAAACCCACACATATACCATTAAAGATATGTAGATTTCCTTAAAACCTGGCCTGCCAGAGATCTAAAACAGAATATACTCTCCCCACACCAATCACCCTGTGTTGCATACCTCCACATCCCCCACTGCAATAAAACCTATTTTACAGCCCTTTGTCTACCGCCATTTTAGTCCTCACATTTATGAAAGGATAAAACAGATAAATCACTATAAAACACAAACACAGGTATTGCTTGAACAGTATTCACTTAACTGCTACTATTTGATAATTACCAGAGAAACTCAACAGACCTCTTTTAGTGTCTGGAAATTGCAACAAGACCTTCTACCATTTCACATGTAACACACTTCTTTGGTACAATATCTCACATCAATTTCCACAATTCCCTCTTTTGCACTCTTAAAAAAGAGTGCAACTTACACAAGGCACTTGAACCATAACTATTGTCGCTCCTCTCCACTGTGTTCATCTCTCAACATTATATTTAGAGCCCTTTAAACATTTGGAAACAGCCCTTCATAGCAATGTCTTATGGCAGAAGGAGAGGGAGACCAAAACATGTCAAAAAGCTGAGTCCCCATACTCGTCCTCTCCCTCCGAGACATAGGCCAACAGAGGCATTTGATACGGGGGGGGAGAAGCATATTTTCCTTCAATGGTGGAACTGATTAGTCTGACACATAATGAGCGGATGCACGGCACACAACAACACCCACAGGTTATTAAAATGGCCACAAAAGTACCTACAGAAATAAAAAGAGACATTATTAAACCCTTCCATTGACCAAACATGTTAGCAAACCACTCTTCAAGGGGATTGTGTATCCCTGATTGCTCATGCATAGTTTTAGATAGGATACGAAGACCTTCTAAGGCTCTGGTCACGGAACCGTCCGGCGCCGTGTTGTTGGGAATAAACGTACAGCACATATCCTTGAACATTGAGCAAACACCCCCTTTCTCCGCTAGAAGCATATCGAGCGCCATCCTGTTCTGCACAGCCATAAGGGACGTTGGACCTAATTGTTCAGCCAGGCCTTCCACCGCGTCCCTAGTGAGATTGGCCAATCGGAGTATGTTGTAATGGACATAGTTGATTCTTTCCACATTTTTGACAGGGGTAACGGGGAAAATGGCAGAGATAACTGGAAAACTTTCAAACCCTGCAGCTATTTGGTCAGCTAGTTTGTATTCATTAGGGACTCCTCGTGGAACTCCTATGGAATCTATAAAGGTGGGAGAATTGAGGGATAAATCAAACGTGCTTTTGGTGTCCCTTTTAACCAATACATGTAGGGAGGCTTTAGGGTCCGTGGGTATCAGTTTTTCCTAGCATCATTAGAGGTGCATGGAGACGGACCATGGCACACAATCCTACAGATAATTCGGGGATACGTGTGTACAGGCGGTGGCCCCCACAATAATAGTAAAGACCAGCCCTGGCCCAATGTCCTATACTATTGCTAGACACGGTGTGGTTACACCAATCCGTAGGGATATTTCCTAGGTCAAAACGTGGAGATTTTTGGACCATGGCAAAACAGGTGTACCCACCGGCGCCTCTGCTAGGCGTGAATACGCCTGTCCTAGTACTATTATCAATTGGAGGGAAAACTATTGCCAGGGTGGTGCAGTTAGGAGGACTAGCCATCTTGGTCAGCTGTAACATACAGTTGTAACCCCAGGTATCTGTGAGAAATAAGGGCGCAGGGTCAGTGACTAATTGTGGGCGGGCCGTGGCACAGGCTAGGCAATCCCCTGCAATTTGTTCTTGGGCTGTCCGAGCAACCCATTTTAACCATAAATTGTCATCTGTGTATCCTGTGGCCATTTGGATGACGTCTAGAGGTTGAAGTTGGCTATAATCCCCCGTACATTTATCTGTGCATGTGATTTTAGACAGGTATTTAACCTTAGGTCCTGCCTGAGGGAGGTTTTGCTTTATCTTTGGTTTAACTTTAATTTCGAAAAGGCCTTGTGGCGAACCCCTTCCTGCATGAACTGCGAGGACATAAAGTCCAGCGTCGGAGCGCACGACATTCTTTAGTGTTATGCGTACCAGATTACAAAACCTGCCGGAGCACGGAACGCCTGGGTCTCTCCTAACCACTTTCATTCTATATTTGAGGGATCTAACAATTTCCTCCGATCGGTAAGGTGGCATGTATCCCCAGTCATCAGGACCCGAATTTATTATGACACCGCCCCAGGACTCGCAGGAGCAACCGTAGGTGTATTTAACGAACACATGAGGATCGCCTTTGATTCTAACTATACTGCCTTGGTAAACGTGCGGACTGCCTTTGGCCTTACGTTGGACGGTTCTATTACATACCGCTGGGGCTAAGCAGATGTATTTGACTAGGTTGGAATAGGTTCTGGCGAGGTTTCCGCAGGGGGCAATTCTGCACAGGTCGATTTGTATTATCCCATCACTGCCTTCTTGTAAAGAGAAGATTTGTTTAGGAGACATGGTGGTCACTATTACCTCATATTTGACCTCAACGATCCGTTTGACCCTAATTACAGACTCATCTGGCGGGGGAGTGGAGTATGGGTGGTCAATGGAATCACATAAGATTAAAACAATGGCAACAGTCAAAGTAGAAAACAGGACTAAGCCTGTGACACATTTCCAATTCTCATACATGGTTATGCTGTTAGCTCCAACTCTTCTAGTGTCAGTAAAAAACGTCTATGCCAACGCATGGTATAAAAACCCAAGTTATCAAGAATGCTGTGGACCATGGGGTCATTCAACCTTGACTTTTTAAGGGTTCCAATGTTCCTACAGTAGGGCGGACAAATAGACTACTTATTCCCAATAGTAGTCGCGACCAACCGGTTGTCAGGAAATTCAGGGCTCCTTCAGCCCTTTTTCATTCTCTGAAATGTTCTGGTCTCTGTATCAGCCGTAAAAAATCCCTTGAATATGAGTCAATAAAAAGTCCCGCAAATAATGGGATATTAAAAGTTCCTCAAAAAATGGAATGTAAAAGTTCCTCAAAAAATGGAATATAAAAGTTCCTCAAAAAATGGAATGTAAAAGTTCCTCAAAAAATGGAATATTAAAAGTAAATCCACCGCGGCTTTATCCACCAAAAAATGGGATACAAAAACAAACTCCACACCAGCTATATCCACCTGATCCAGCGGAGAGTGTAGTTCCCTGTGCCGCCCTGGCTTGCCGTGTCTTTGTCTTCTGGGCTGCCTGCTAGAGAGATGTCTTCCTTCTCCTCCTGCTCGCTGATGGCGGCTTCCGAGTCGATGCTGAACAGATGTCTTCCCGATCTTCCTTCTCCGCTCCGATGATGATGCCTCCTGGGACGACTGCTGGATGGATGTCCTCTCGATCCTCCTTCTCCGCTCCGATGATGATGCCTCCTGGGACGACTGCTGGATGGATGTCCTCTCGATCCTCCTTCTCCGCTCCGATGATGATGCCTCCTGGGACGACTGCTGGATGGATGTCCTCTCGATCCTCCTTCTCCGCTCCGATGATGATGCCTCCTGGGACGACTGCTTTGACGAGAGCCAGATCCGTCCTGATGTCGTCTAGGGTCCTCGCAGGTGTTCTCCCGACCGCACACTGGCTCCAGTGGTACCAGTTGTCCCCCTTTCCTTCTAGGCGGACGGCATGGGATGTCCTCTGGGTCACTCGGTAGGGGCCGGAAAACCTGGGGTTGAGCCACTTAGGCCTGATGACTTTCAGCCAGACGAACTCTGCTGTGTTGGCCTCGTGCTTCTCGGGTCCTCCTTTGGCGTCCGCAACCTGTGTGGAGAAACCTGATACCAAGCCCCTAAGTTGCCGGTAGTATGGTTTTGAACACATGACCTCTACTTCCTTTCCTACGCTCAAGGCTCCTGGACCCGGGAATTGGTGGCCATGTGTCAGCTTAAATGGGGAGAAACATGTCCCTCTGTTAATGGAGCTTCTGATTGACATGAGGGCTAGAGGCAAGGCTCTAGCCAGTTCATGCCTGTCTCCTCGCATGCTTTGCTGAGTTTCTGTTTGATGTTCTGGTTCATCCTTTCTACCTTTCCCTGTGACTGTGGATGGTAGACTGCTCCAAAACTGTGTCTTAGTCCTAGGGACTCTTCTACTGTGCGTAGGTCATGGTTCTTGAAATGGCTGCCATTGTCTGACCTCACTTTCCTAGGAAACCCATGTAGTGGAATGTAATGTGTGACTAGGAATTTGATCACCGAGTCTGCATCCTCTCTCCTGCATGGCACAGCTTCTGGCCAACCTGTGTATGCATCTACCACCACTAGTAAGTACCTGAACCCTCTTACTTTGTCAATCATGTCAGTGTAGTCAATGATGATTTATTCTCCTGCCATCTTAGGTAAAGGGAACTGTCCCTGGTGTGGTTTTACAGTAGCTCTGATGTTGTGGGTTAGGCAAATTACACATTCTTCCAGGTGATTAGCTATCATGTCAGGTAGGTAAGGGTGCCACCAGTGAGTCAGGTGTCTGCTCATCTGAGTTTTACCGCAATGTGTTGGGCCGTGTGCTTCTTTAAGCATTGATCTTATCCATCCTGGGGGTATCACTGGTCTCCCATCTGGGGAGTACCATATCCCATATTTGTTGGTAGCTCTTCTGTCTAACCATACTGTTTTATCCTGAGGAGACCCTGCTGCTTGAGCTTCTTTGAGTGTATCATCTGTTACTGCGGGCAGTAAGTCAGCAGATTTTGAGACCAGCATTTGAAACTGGGGTGTATACCCTGCTTTGGCTTTAGCTGCTTTGTCTGCTGCATTGTTACCCCAAGACAAATAGTTGTCTGCTGTGCTGTGACCTTTACACTTGAGTAAAGCTAGCTTGTTTGGCAACATTACTGCTTCTGCAAGCTTTTTGATTTCTCTCTCGTGTTTGATGGGGGTATTAGTGGATGTTACAAATCCTGCTCTCATCCACTGGCGCATTTCCACATGTATGACACCATGAACATATGCTGAGTCAGTATAGATGTTTACGTCTTTTCCTTTTGATAGCTCTAATGCTGCAATGACTCCCATTACTTCTGCCAACTGTGCTGAGACTTTCCCTGTTACTTTTCCTGCTGCTCTTTCCTCAAACTGTCCCTCCGCTGTTTGAGCCACCACTGCGTAGGCTGCTTGGAGCCCGTCGGTGGGGTGTCTGAAACAACAGACGTCTGTGAACAGGTTTTCTGCATGTGGCATAGGCTCTTCTCTGAGATCTATTCTTATCTTCACATCCTGGATGATTCTTTCCTCACACCTATGGGGTTCTCCACTGCCTATGGTGTCTGCACTGTTAACTCCTTCATGTGTGTATGTGATGTGTGCTTGTGTCAGAGTTTTCTCTAGCCTGGTCTGTCTTGTGGAAGTCATTGTGAATGCACTTGAGTTCACAAAAGAGACAATGCTGTGTGTTGTCAGTACTGTCAATGGGTGTCTCATCACAATGTGTGAAATCTTGTTTAAGATACGTGCTGTACCTGCTGCATGTCGTGTGCATGGAGGTTCTCTGTTCTCCACTCTGTCCAGTGTGATACTAATGTACATCAGTATTGACCTACATCCCCCCTTTTTCTGAAACAAAATACCATTTACTGTGTTTTCTCTTTCAGAAACATCAAGGAAAAATGGTAATGCATAGGATGCAGAGGCGAGAGAGGTGACCTGGGACATGGATTGTTTGAGAGAAATGAACGCAGCTTCTGCAGCTTGTTTCCATTTCAGTGTGGCAGTGAGATTGCGCATGCCTTTCTCATTGATCAGTGTTCTGAGTTTGGCTGTTCTTGGGTTATACTCTGGGATGTAGTGTCTGCTGTAGCCTGTGAGACCCAGAAAAGATAGCATGTTTTTGACTGTCTTGGGTTTGGGGTGATGTAATATGCTTTCTTGATGTGCTGCTGACATGCCCGTGCCTGCTGGGGAGATAACTCTGCCCAAAAATGTCACCTCTTTACGGGTGCATTGTAGCTTCTTCTTTGAGACCTTGAACCCTGTTGCGTGGAGGCGAACCAGTAGGTTCCTGGTGGCCTCTAGACAGGAGGCTGCGGAGGGTGCAGCAATGAGAAGGTCATCTACATACTGGATCAACACCACCCCCTCTGGCAATGGAACGCCATCCAGCTGTTCCCTGAGTATTTTGTTAAATATTCCTGGAGACAAACTGAAGCCTTGGGGTAGTCTAGTGTACTGTAGTTCCCCCCCCCCCCCATTGTAAATGAAAAAATAGGTCTCATACTCTCTGCTAGAGGTATGCAGAAGAAAGCATTGGCCAGGTCAACACAAGTGAACCATGTATGTTCAGGTGCGATATTACAGATAGCTGTGTATGGGTTAGGCACTGGTACCAGCGCTGTAGTGGTGATGGCATTAATGGTCCTCAAATCATGAGCCATCCTGTACTCCCCGCTAGGCTTTGATACCGGGAGTATTGGAGTGTTCCACTCGCTTTGTGAGGGTTCCAACACCCCCGCCCTCTTTAGTCCCTCCACTGCCTTGCCCCCCTTTGGCCTGTGGTTTAACAGGATACTGTGATAGATTTATAGGCATAGCGCTGCTCACCTGAAATGTTATTGGTGCAGCCTTTGAGCAGAAACCTACGTTATGAGAGTCAGATGACCACAGGTCAGGCGGGAGGTCACGCAACATGTCATCAGTGAATGAATGGTCAGTCTTCTCCCTACCATGATGTCTATCCACTTCGTGTCTCTCCATGAAGATGCATTCTTGAGTGCAAATCTTTAGAGCATAAGCTTTGTGTGAAGGAGAGTATGTGAGTGCTGCTATTTGTGTTGGTTCCCAATCCTCTACTTCTAGCAGTGTTCTGACCATAGGACCAAGTTCCTTAGCTTCATAGCCCTTCCTGATGGTTAATGAAATACGGTACCAATAGAGTTGTTCATCAGTGAGTTCAACAGATGCAGCCACCCCCGCTTGTCCCATAAATAAATTGGTTGTGGTTACGTCCGACATGGACATAGCCACCTCTGCGTCATATGCATATGCATAACTTTGGTCGTCTTTTCTATCATAATTTAGCGTTAGATGGGGAGGGTCTGGAGGGGAACCATAAGGCCTGAGGAGGTTAATCCACGGCTTCCATTGTTGAAAAATGGAAAATAGTCCTGGTGTATTGTCCTGGGGCCGGTCGAGCAACCCCCAGTATATAGTGGCATACTGAGTTGCATCTGCTTCTGTAGATTGACCCAACAACATCTGCGAACCTGACTTTATGGTGGGTATTGAACAATTGAGGCGAGTGCCGTCTGGAAACGATATTATCAGTCCATCGGGGGAACAGAGGATGGAGGCATTAGCTTTGATAAGAACATCCCGTCCCATGAGGTTAGCCGGACTTCGAGGTGCCAGAATGTACTGCTGGAAAAATATCTGGCCTGCTATTTTGGTGGTTAATGGCGTAGAGAGCGGTACTTGCTCTATTTCTCCCGAAAACCCTATGACTGAGACTTTATCACTTGAAATGGACGTGTTGAACTTGGGGGAGTTGATAGTTGAATATCTAGCTCCTGAATCAACAAGGAATGGTAGCTTCGAGTCTTTTACAGTCATGTCTATGTAAGGATCCGCCAGGCCCGTACATTCTGGGTTCCCTGGGCGACCTCATTCTGGTGGGTAATAGTCTTGTTCGTATGGCACAAACTGGCCATAGGAGGCGGCCATCGCATTGGGTGCAACGGGCTGCACAAACTGGCCATAGGGGGCGGCCATCGCATTGGGTGCAACGTGATCCTGGACTTGGTGTTGGGCCTGTGGGGCTGCCTCATGCGGTTTCTGGACATGCTGCACGTCTGCTGTGTACCCTTGTCCATGCCCTCTCTGTCCCCCTTGTGCCCGCCCTCTCTGTGGTGGGGGCTCATGTGGGCATTGCCTGTACCAGTGGTCGGCCTGTCCACAGGTGAAGCACCCCTGCTGTGGATTTTGGTTCTCTCCTGGAGCTGCTACACCCCCTCCTCTACCTCTAGCTCTGCCTCTGAACCCGCCCCTCTGTTGCTGAAAACCATTATTGTAGCCATATTGGGGCTGGTTATAGGACGGACCTTGGTTGGGAAAACCCCCTTTTTGGTTTGGCTGCCTCGGTGCCTGCTCTGCTGGCTCCACGGGATGAACAATCAGCTGTTTGGCACTCTTTTTGTCATTTTGAACTGTTTTACAGGCTATTTCTAGCTGAGTACGGAGTAGTTGTATCCTTAAATCTTCCTCCTCGGTTTTATTCTTCGTGAGTTGTTTGTTAAATTTGCCTAAATGATGGGCCAAGTGACGCTCCCATGTCTGCGTATTTAGGTGATCTGCCTCTGGGTTGTCCTCCATGAGAGCTTTAATCTCGGCAGGTACAGCTGCCATTATTGCTTTACGAAACATCTGCACATTTTGGTCATTATTTTCGGGACTACAGTCAGTAGCTACTGTGTATTGTTGGCGTGACCTGAGCAACATGGTTGCTGCGGCCTCTCCAGGTGTGAATGTGAACGAAAGTGACCCGTAACCTCCTCCTGTCTGTGGGAAATGTTCTCTCATTGCCTTGCCCAGCAAGCTGTGTATGTCGTTGGAAGAGATAGGCTTGTCATCGCTCATTCTTCCTGTACCTGATCTTCCCTCAACTCTCTCTACCTCATAGCTGGAAGTCTGTTGTGCTAATATCCTCCTGAAATCTCCAAGGCAGATTGTTTGTTCTACTGACATATCCGCAAACTTTCTCATCCACTGTCTCCCTCCCTCAGTAGGCAGCGGCATTTTGTCCACTAGTGCATGTATGTCCCCTAGCGAGAATGGGTGATAAGTCATATCCCCACTGGGGAGAGCCACTAAAGGAGCTTGTAATACTGGGGCCAAAAAGGCATGAGATGTGGGGTTGTCCGAGGTGTGATGGGATCTTAACATCCCCCGGGGGAGTCCAATAACCTGTTCATCAGTCAATTCAGTGATTGTTCCTTCCAGAGATATGCTCTTAATCTTTGTCCTCTTTTTTCTGCCTTTGACCTGTTCCTGCTCTGCTCGCCTTTGCTGAGCAGTGTCCTGATAGCTATCTCCATACCCTGTGTGTTCTGCCTCAGAGTAAAACTTATCACTATCATCTCCAGATGTTCCTCCCCTGCTTTTTGGTTTATAGCTGGTCTGGACTTTTCTACTTCTAAAAGGATCGTCAACTGATTTTTCTCCCTCCGAGGGGCTGTCCTCTGCTCTGTCTTGTCTGTCTCTTTCTACTTGTCTTCTATTTCCCTTTTCCTTCTGAATCTGTCGTTCCTTTTCAAATTCCATTGATTTTTCCGCCCCATGGTGACTGCCCCACTCTCTCTCCTGACTGCCCCACTCTCTCTCCTGACTGCCCCCACTCCCCTCTTCCTTCTTATCACTCCCTCTCTCCTCTTCCTTTCTTCTCTTCTCATACTGCCTTCTTTCATCGTCTAATCGTACTCTATCCTCTCTCTCCCTCTGCTCTTGGCGTTCTACAATGGCGAGTAATTCTTCCTCTGTGGGGCTGTCTTCGCTTCTATTAATAGAGTGACTCCTTAAAGGAGTCAGTGAAACCTTTCCCATGATTGTAAAGTTACCCCCCTTATCACTTGCTTGTTGTTGGTCTGATCCACAGGCCCCTGTCTTTAGTGGCATCTGTAGATTAGACATGGGGTGTGTGTTTGGGACAGGGGGAGAGTAAGGGGGAGGTTGTTTAATTGGATTGAATACATCCGGGTAAATGAGGGGGGAACTGAAGGGGAGAACTGGATCCTCTGTAGGTCCTGTCTGAGACCTCTCTTCTGAGCCAGCCTTTTGTACAGTGCACATGTCATTTACAGCACTGCTGAGAGTTTGCCTCCCCATGTCTTCCCTGTGTGTGGCAGAGGTTCCCTCTTTATTCATACTCCCATAAGCCCTGACACCTTCTGCAATAAAGTGAAGTATTTCTTCCTGTGTAGGTGGTTGTGCTGGCACGTGCGTCCCTATACTGTCACTAGAGCGTTGAAACTCCTCTCCCTGGGTCGGGGTTTGGACTGCGACCAGGACTGGGGGAGTTTTGGCCGTGAAGGGGGTAACAGCTACTCCGTTCATGGCGAGTGCTGCATTATGACAAAGCCTCCGTATTTTATCTAACTCCTCCTTTTCTTTGTTTAGTTTCCTCCGGCCTACTAATCCTTGCTTTTTTTGGTTTAGGTCACCCAGTTTTTTTTTCAAGTTGTCGTTCATAAACATTTAGAGCTGAGCTTAAATTTCCTAGAGCTTCATCTCCTCCCACTCTGTCTTCTTCTATCATTTTTTTTATGGAGGAACCCAAGGTCGGCACAGGCCTTTTTCTTGTCTCCCTGTTTGAGTCCACTGAGAATCAATCTCTCAGTCTGTCCCCATTGCTCTCGGAAACTTCCGGGAATTGGGACGTGTACATCTTTATTTTCAAACTGTCCCTCCATGGTGATTATATCTTATTTATCTGACTAGGTTGCTATGTGTTTAGTGTTATTTATTAATATAATGTACAATACTCGTCGTTACTCCGAACGTAGTTAATGTATTTATTTAACTGTCCTGCCCTTAATTCAAATGTGTAACTATTTTGAGTGTAAAAAACTGAAGTATTACACCCCCACTTTGAATGATGTATATTTATATATATATATTATATTAATCAAGAAGTACTACCAGAAGCACTTATAATGCTATTAACGGACTGGCTTATCGAAAGGCAGTTGAGTAGTACTTGAAATGTTTTGGCTCTATTAACCCAGATATATTTCCATTATCCTGTGTTCTTATTTTTTATTTTCCTAGTCTAACGCACTTATTGTGAGTCGCTTCGGATTAAAGGCGCCAGTCAAATGGAATGTAATAATGCAAGAAGTACTACAAAATACCTCCACCAGATGGCGGCACCTCACCAGTTCCACCTCACTTGAGGGGAAAGATGCTTCTGAGAGCAACCAGCTTAAACTTTGCGTATTTGTCTGTCCTTTTCTCCCTTATTTATTAGTAGTTATTCACATAAAATTATTCCCCGTACAGTCTATCGAGCTTTTTTGGTGCGATGTTTATTTCAACAGATAATGCGACCTTAGAATGCGCTTCGACACGGCTTTTCAGCTATGTGACATCCTCATGGAGCCGAAACCCAGGTCAACAGAATCCTTTATCGTCACGTTTAGATTCTTAGATTAATAACCCCACAGAACAAGAGAACGAGATTCCGTTCGTTTCAAAATGACTTTTTGAAATGTGCGTATCTCCTCTTGGATTTATTACATATAATACACTCCAGCGTCCTATGAGGCTGAAGAAGTATTATTCAGTTTCGTCCTGGGTGGATATCATTTCTTATGAAACCCACTGGACTTCCCCGACTTAAATTGCCGACTTGATTTCTCTAAAACCAACGGGGCCTTGCACCATCTTCTTACATTTCTCGTCGCTTCACGTGTAGCATACCCCCGAGGTTCCTAACCGTTGCTTTATCAATATGAGTAGTCCATCGTTACCTACCTATTCTATATGCATTGCATCATTATAGTCCGTCGTTACCTATCTATGATAATGTATGCATTGCATTATTTTATAATAAAGTCTATGACACTGAGAAATATTCCTGACAACTCTAAAAAATTTGAATATATCCAAATCACAGATTTCGAGTGTAACGGGTATCCGTGCTTACCTGTGTTTTTGTATAGAGCTCTGTTTTTAGTTGTCAGAAAGTATTTCGAGGTGCCCCCCTGGACTGCTTCGTCCGCTGGCTCCTGATGTGACTCCCTTTGAACTCCTACTCGCTAACGTCGGGTCACCACTTGTTGGGGGGTGGGGGTTCTTACAACCCAACTCCTCACCGCGTGTTGTTTTGACGAGTCCTGCTTGAAATCATAACAGGGAGGGAATTAGAAGACACCAGGATACCAGTTAAACAATAATCCGTTTTAATTAAACAAAGTAATAATGCAATACGATATAATATAATACATTACTATACAATTCAAAGAATCATATAAGCAACGTGTGGAGTACTCCCGCCCTTATTCACGCGCTGCGGACATCCTTTCGTCTTGTCAGCGCATGGAGAGAGACCCAACAACCAGAAAAACATTTCCCTAATACTAAGAAGGGGTGGCGTTTCATTTGGGAGATGCCAAAACGCTATCTCACAGGGAATCAGCGCATGGCAGCTATGAAAGCCACAGGTGTTGGGAAGGCCTGCAGGATGCACCTCATTAAAATCAAGGGAAATGTCCCTCCCAATTTGCAAAGCCTATCGATGGTTTAACCCAGAAAACATTCTCAGGGATAATCTTTACACTCAAAACAGAAATCACCATTAATTCTGCATCTTCCTTCTTCACAAATAGCTTAAAACACCCTTTTGATAAACAGGTAAAAAGTCAAAGAAAAAACTATTGTGCTCATCTACTTTTAAGAAAAAGGGAACATTGTTTCAGGAATCTATAAAAAACCTCTATATTTGAGAGGAAAAATGTACCTTTTGTTCCTTCAACTATTAACACACAGGAATGTATAAACCCACACATATACCATTAAAGATATGTAGACTTCCTTAAAACATGGCCTGCCAGAGATCTAAAACAGAATATACTCTCCCCACCAAGTACCCTGTCCTACATACCTTCCCCTCCCCCACATGGCAATAAAACACAGTTTACTTTTAACAGCCCTTTGTCTATCGCCATTTTAGTCCTCACATTTATGAAAGGATAAAACAGAGAAATCACTATAAAACACAAACACAGGTATTGTTTGAACAGTATTCACTTAACTGCTACCATTGATAATTACCAGAGAAAATCAAAGGACCTCTTTTAGTGTCTGGAAATTGCAACAAGACTTTCTGCCATTTCAAATGTAACACTTCTTTGGTACAATATCTCACATCAATTTCCACACTGGGCACAGGATTTTTAAATTGCTCCAACACCATCAACTCACACAATGCGACATACGTATCCACTTTCAAGGAGTTACACCACCTACCGAAAGAGGTAACCAGATCCCTGGCAAACTCAACATGTGTCTGCTTGTCAGACATCTCCCAGGACCGAAACCTCTGCCGATAAGCCTCAGGGGCCAACTCGTAAGCCCTCAACACTGCAGTTTTAACCCTCAGATACACTTTGCTGTCCACAGTTAAAGCAGAATAAGCCTCCTGTGCCCTACCTGTTAGCACACACTGCAGCAATAAGGTGCTATTAGCCTCTGACCACTCTCTGCTCTCAGCAACACGCTCAAACAAGGAGAAAAATGTGTCTGGATCTCGTTCATTAAACTGAGGCACAACCCGCAGATTACCGGCAACGTCAAATGGAGTAGCTCTATCAGGGAAATTAGAGGCCTGACTTGCGGCCCCAGCAGGTAAACCCAACCTCCGCTCCTCTAACTCAAGCCTTTTAATGTCTAGCTGCAACAGCAACAGCTCCTTTCTCTGCTCAAAAGTCAGGTCTGTATCACGGCAGCCAGACGTACTGCCACTGCTAGGATCACCAGTATATTTTCCCCCTTTGAAAACACCCAACTCGAACAGATTTGCTCTAACAATCCCTCTTATGTTTTCCTTCATCCTCTTATCCCCAACATCCAAGCGGAAATGTTCAGCAACACCGATCAGCTGCTCACGTGAGAAGCCCTCCAGCAGCTCCTCTGTAGGCGCTCTCACAAAGTCCTCCACACTCTCCATCATGACAACACTGAGTGCACGCCCACGCTACTACCCAGCCTAATCGCTACCGTGGCCCGTCCCTCTAACTGCCTACAGAAACTAGCTAAACTCCCCGCTAGTCTTCAGGTGCTAGTTATGGCGGGTACTTACCCACTTAATACCGTAAGCTCGGCGAAGCGACCAGAACACCGGCAACTCCACCCGCAGCCTCGGCGTGCTCCCGAGCTAATAGCTCTAACCACTTTCACACCGCACTAACAGTCCCCCCCTACGACCTCCAAGGAAGACCGTATTAAACCTAACAGGGACAGATACCACGGTATACCGATCTGTGCTCGTACACGCTGCCATACACTCTCCATGTACTATAACTTCAAAACACTCACCCCCGCAACGCTACTCCCAGCCAATCAGCTGCACACAATGACTACAGCAGCTGCGCGAAATCCGTCCCCACAACGGACACCCAGTTCGCACACGTTTCCCAGGTCCAAAGCAACGAGCCCCCATATGTTAGAACCCGGCTCCTGGGCTGCAACATAAAGCGGGGAGGCGAGACGAGGGGTATGATAAATAATGTTCATTTATTCCAAAACAAACAAGCAAACAAACAACAAGAACCGGCAACAGGTGCCTGACGCTGCACAGGACAAGTGCCCAGAGAAGACCGCGCAACGTAACGGCTGGGCTCCTCCTATAGCCTCTTCCTTTCCAGGTGTAACTCATCCGGCAGGTGCGCCTCATCAGACAGCTGCAGCTGGAACCTGTAATCACACACAAAACCACACACACAACCAGACGGCACCCCACGTGGTGTGGAGGGGTCGTCACACACAGACACTGGCAAGCCAATCTCAAAATAGAAATGTACTTACCAGCCTCTGAAGATCTTTTGGTATCTTGTTCATGACGCCAATGTGTGAAGAAAACTTCTGATCAGCAATGTGATGAAAGAATGGAAACTGGAATCCGCTTAATCATCCACTGAAGTTTATTGAGAGTCAAAACGGCCGGAGCATTCACAAAGTATTTCACACAACTTTCATCATGGAAAGACCAAGCCAACACTGAGGAGACAAAGAAACACAGCGCAGATCTATACATGAATAAAGGAGTGGCCTATATTCGCACGCTTTTCCTAATCGATACCAGACATGTTGAAGACAAAGAACCGGTCTGTTAAAGCCATCGTTCATGGTCCACACTTCCCCAACAGGAAAAGCAGGGCCTCTTGACCTTTGCCCTGTTCAAATTACAAACAGCAGACAAAGAGAGAAAAGACTAAAAGTCTTCAAATGCACAGATCACATTAAAATATTCCTTCACAGGAGGAGATCTACAGGAGGCCAATGACTTAAACCTGTTTTTCAACAGGTTTCTTGATGAGGTTACCGCCCCTCCCCCCTCCAGCTCCTCCACCTGTGACTCACACCCTGTAACCCCCAGGGAGCCTTTTCCTCCCATCTCACCCCTCTTGCCTCTTGACTTGTACTAGCTGCTGGTCACATAAAAAAAAAGACTTCTGATAAATCGGAACGATAAAGCACGTTATCCTACTCTAAAATATTAACATTCTGGCAACATAAAAAAATCTAACTTGCAGCTGAAAACGTTTTAAGAATAGTAGGGCATAATGTTCTAACAATCAAAAACATCTTAAGAAGGTTATCAAAAACATCTTAAGAAGGTTATCACCAAACATTTTAAGAATGTTTTTAGAGAACGTTATCCTACCTTTCAGAAGAACATTCTAGGAACCAAAATAAAACGTCCAGCTGAAAACGTTTTAAGAATAGTAGGGCATAATGTTCGAACAATGTTATCAAAAACATTTGAAGAAGGTCATCACAAAATATTTTAAGAATGTTTTTAGAGAACGTTATCCTACCTTTCAGAAGAACATTCTGGGAACCAAAATAAAACTTCCAGCTGAAAACATTCCTAGAACAGTGAATGGTAACATTCTCAGAATGTTTTTAGAACCAAAAATGTCTAGCTGGGAGTCCGGGACTGGGTACAGGAGGCGTAGAGTGAGGGATCATTGTCCACAAGTTAATCGATCGCAGATGGCGTCATGGTCGCGGATGGATAAAACATGTCTTTTTAAAAACAAAAACCTAAATGGGTCGCAAAATATACTTGGGTGGCCGTTAATATACCTGGATGGCCGGCCCAAGTAAAGTCTGTGTGTGGGAAACCCTGAGTCAACACTGTGGATGTTTCTCGAAGTTGGTGAATGTTTTCTAAATCAATGCTTATTGTTGTAAATTCCCCTTGTTTTCCTTGATCTGCGTTATATCGTTCGTGTTTTAGTCAGGCACATTTAGGGACAGCTAAAGTAGCGCGGCTTCGGGTCCTAGAGCTGTTTACACCATGGATGTATAATAAGAACTGGATACAGCGTGGGAGGCGGGGCCTCATTCATTTCTATGAGAGTTGCTCATTAGTGCATGATGATAAAATGGCCCAACTTTTGAGAGAGTGAAACGTCACAGATTACCCGGCATGCCTGAGAAGTACCCGTATGTGCGCTCATAGCGCATGCGCAACTTTAACCAACATGCTCGTTCACATCAAGCACGTCAATTTGCGTACACGTAACAGCACCGTGCGTTCATGACAGCATGGTAATGGATTGTTATTATGATGGATTTGATATTAACGAGGCGGCAGTTAGCAGCTAGCGGCTAGCTAGTAATTATGCTAATGACACATCAATCGTTATGTACTTATATTACGCTGTAACAGGATCTAGTGATATCCAACAGAGCTTCATTTAGCATGAAAGAGTTATTGCGTATATATATATATATATACACACAGTGCAACAAGCTTCTTAGTGCAATAATAAGCTACAGGGACGTTAATCTAACGTCGGTAATATTAACTTCATTTAATATAACATTTACGGTACAAGATTTAATCATACAGCCCATGTAGTATAATATTTTACAAATGATGAATTACAGCAAACATGTGCAATATCCATTATTACAGCTCCGTGGGATGGCAGTAAGGCGATATGGGTCCGTTCTTATTGTGCATCCATGGGTAAAGATAAACGCATGTAGTGCTGAACACCTAACATGAATGTGCCGGGTGGCGCGGTCCCATGGGTTAGATGCGCGTTCATAATGCAGAGGGAAATAACTCTCAGAATAATGTTATTAGCACATTTTTACAACTTGAGGAACAAATGTTTTTAATAAGGGCTATACAAGTGTTCATACTGGGTTGTTTATTTACTTTAAAAAAAATTATCCAACGAGTTACAGACCACTCTTTCCCAATGTAAGTCAATCGTACAAAGTGTTTCCGGGCCCAGCAACCTAAAGGAAGTGTAGTACCGCCGTTTGGCCACAACGAATATTCTCATCAGACTCCGGCGCACTTCCTGGGGGCTTGGTTTACACATGTGCGTTCATGACAGGACATTATTGCGGTCACATCGTCACATGCATAATTACCATCGTCACAGATAGAATGCGTTCGTGAAGAATAAACCATGCATTCATTCATCTCTACATTCATTCATTCTCATTATCATCATCCTCATCAAACCCATTCGACATCCTATACCGTATGTGATTCCACATCAAACATGATGTATTCTGTGTTGATGATCAGAACCAAGCTAATATAAAGTCCAACAACTGTACTTCCTGTCTCCGTGTCAACTCTCTAACCGGAGTGCTGTTTTGGATAAAGCAGCTCCAGCACAAACATCACAACACACATAAGATTCCCCAATACTTATAGTGACTAGGAGTTGTGAGAAAGAAGGACAACTAGAGATATCTGCAAGTTATTCGTTTTTATTGAACATTCTTTTCCATTATGATAGATTGACTGAAACACATTCCTTCATCTGTAATGGGACAGCGGTTTTTAGGTGGCTCACTTTAAAGGTTCCACTAGCCACACTCATTGTCATTGCGCAGGTCTCTCTAAGTTCAAGTTAAAGGATTAATGAAGATAAACATTCTGAAAAATTATACGACACATTTTATGTTGACACTGTAATGCATAGTCATGAATTAATCCTTTCAATTCGTTCCAACTCAACAGCTCTTACATTAAGCAATGTTTAATTCACAGTGGTAGTTCAGTTGGCATAGTATTAATACAAAATGGAGAGACATCAACCAAAATGATTAGATACCATTTTCTTTTACATTCATTAGTGCGTACCATCGGCCAATTCTAGGTTTGACTGTCAAACAACATACTGGAGCTTTGCATAGTATTACCATCATGAGATGATCATACTGTTAGTACACAACTGTCAACAGATTTCACATGACTGTATTAGGTTAGTTGAAAGCAAAAATGAAATTAAGTTTAAAGGTCCCATGTCATGCTTTTCCGGTTATTACCCGTCCCCTTGTGTGTTAGGTTTTAATGCATGTAACCGGTCTGCAGAGTCAAAAACCCTCAAAGTACACCCTGTAGCGATTAAAACTCTAGCACAGAAAATACCTCCCCAAAACGCCTCGTTGGAGATTTCTCATTTACTTCCTGGGTATTGTTACGTAGGGATACCCAGTAGCCACGCCCAGAGCTATGGCCGCAACCTCTGCCTGCCTTTCACGAAACAAAGCTTCCCAAACCTTTCAGCAATTCATGCCGGATATGTACAGCGTAGGGCACTGAGGAATGATGTGTCATATTTATTATGCTACACAAACATTGTATTGCAGTTTTGGTGTCGTCAACTCCGTTATCTAATATGCAAAAAGCCTGTAAAAATGCATCTATGATTATTTTTAGTATTTTCGATCTTTCCAATCCAGACGAGAGATCTCTCTCTCTCCCGTCTGTGTGCGAGGGGGCGGGGCAGTTTGCGCGGCTGCAACACACACACACACACACACACACACACACACACACACACACACACACACACACACACACACACACACACACACACACACACACACACACACACACACACACACACACACACACACACACACACACACACACACACACACACACACACACACACACACACACACACACACACACACACACACACACACACACACACACACACACACACACACACACACACACACACACACACACACACACACACACACACACACACAGCTTTGTTTGGACCAGCGGGAGTTTCGGGGACACAGCCTGTAAGTATTCATTGTTGTTTGTGTATTTATGATGTTTAAAACAAACAAGGTATCTACCACGACTGTTTAAATGGGTAAACGTTTTTCGGACTACGTTGGGATCACAGAGAAATGCTCTCCAGACCCATTCTCACAGCGTTATATACCTTTTTCTTACTCAATATCAAGCCACACTTATTAGCATAGCTCCAACAAGCCGTTTAGGACAGAGAGTGAAAACCGGTGAATACACATACTTGACAGAGATGCTGTATGAGAAACCAATGTGAGTTTGGAAAATTGCTCAGTATAAATCTATTTTAGTAGACCTCAACAATGGAATTATGATCAGTAGAAATGGCCATGACATGGGACCTTTAAATATACATTATTAGATTCAACTTAATAGAATTGCTTTCAACCATCCTAATATAGTTATGTGAAATGTGTTGATACATTTCAGTTTTTTCACTGTAAATCAAAACCTACATGTGTAGAAGGGCTGGTTTATCAGAGGTGGCCAGACTGCAGTATGTTACACCCATAGACTGTATGGTTACACCCAAACTCAGGATCACTTCTTTTCAAACTGAGGCATCAATACAAACTTTCAATTTCACAATCTACATCAGAACATTTATAAATGCTTTCATTTTCAAAGCAGTTTTTGTATTAAAAAGCATGGAGACATCTTGGTTGTTATACTTGACAAACATCACAGCATGTCCTTTATGCTACATTCACCGTAGATAGGCTAGGTGTGGGTTTACATATAGTTATAGTATACCGACAAATCTTCTGTATATCTTTTTCCTTCAGTGCAATGCTGCTAACAAAAAATAATATACATTTTTTTGTATTGTATTAATTAAGTTTTAGAGTATATTGGCTTCTATTTTGAGTATATTTTGTGAAAGAAAAAGCATATTATATTGGCACACATCAATAGACACTAATATTTTAAATTATAATTAATTATGAGATTAGGAGCCACAAATCCTGTCTCTCTTTGTGATAATTTCAGGAGATCTCGGGTCCCTCTGTAGCCTATAAAGACTTAAAATATTAGGCCACCTTTGTCTGTATTAAGGCAGTGTCTGACCAAGGGGACAATATAAGCATCTTTGAGTTTCCTGAAAAGCGCTATACAAGTCTCATGTATTATTATTATTATTAATATGTATTTAATATTCCATGAGGGCACAACGTATGACCCAATGTAAACTTCACACATCCACCCCTACTACTCACAATGAGTAATGCCAGGAGGATCTCTGTGAAAATAGCCTTTTACTGTCTGATTTCCATTAAAACATCTATGGTCTGTCTCGGGAGCATATCCGTGGCTCAATGTAAATTAAAATATCTTAAATATCATCTGGACTTTTGATATGATATGCGTAAATATGTCTTGTGTCTTTATAGTGTCAAAGCTCAAAAATCTGTTATTTTGTTCAAGATATATCCAGTAAGTCTATATTATTGAAACTTTAAGCAGATCTATTTCAAGTTCATTTCCTTAAGGCTAGTATAAGCTGACTGCATGTGGATATAATAGGAGAATGAAGGTTTGTGTAAGGAGGGAAGGAGGAAACAATGAAGATGAAGCGCTGTTTATTTGAAGGAGGACCGGACCTGACGGCCCTTCAGAGGCTGGGGGGGGCGGTAGTTGTCCACCATGCAGCATGGAGCCTCTCCTTCTCCGGTGAAGAGGAGGCCGCGGAACCTGGCCATCTGATGAAGAAGGAGAGACACAGTGTTTAAATCAATGAACCTGTGTCCTGGACACGTACCCACCACACTATGTTGGTGTAATATAGATTGTATACACTGTTTACTATTTGTAATGTTTCTTTGAGACATAAAAAAGAAACGCCCAACACTTGAAAAACAATCAACAATATGAAAATGTCATCCGATCTGGAACCGCCAGACAAGAGCCAAAAAATGATTAATTGTGAGCGTAAATAGAACATCTGAGATCTTTACTGCTCCACTACAATAAAGTGGTGAGGTAAAGTGGAAAATAGGCTTTATGGCAGACACATGTCCGTGAAACATAAATATTCTGTTCAGCAGGTTAATCTCCACATATCTACACTAGTTTATGATTTTTGAAGCATAACTGCAGTCGGCTGAAGTAAAAATCTAATGTTTGGCAAACTCACAGCCAGGCTGCATGTGTGTTCTCAGGCTGAATTGTGCCATGTCTCGCTGTCTCTCTGTCCCGCAGACCCCACGCAGCAACCAGGAAACGACACCAGTAATCCAGCTCACACTGTCCGCTCCAGCAGCAGCGAGCCGCACAGCGTCCCGCCGACACGGCACCCAGACCCCACGCAGCATTCTCATCTGTTTGTCATTACTGGTGTCATTTTCTGGTTGCTAACAAACGCCATTGTAACACATAATCACTACACTGATGTTCCGCTGTAACGGTGGTGGACTCATCAGAACAGAGTGGGCGAGCTGACCAATCAGAGCACAGTGGGCTCATAGGGAGGGGGGGGGAAGGAGCTCCAACAAGCCGTGTAGGACAGAGAGTGAATACACATACTATACAGAGATGCTGTGAGAAACCAATGTGAGTTTGGAACATTGAACAATGTAAATCTATTCTAGTCGACCTCAACAATGGAATTATGATCAGTAGAAATGGCCATGACATGGGACCTTTAACAAAGTGACCACACCAATGATCACATGACTCCATGCTCCATAAGGTTTTCTAATACTGGATCACTGATAAGTACCCAATGCTTGAAATGGTGTTTGTTATGAAGAATCCATGACTTGCACAGATTCAAAAAAACTCTTTGGTTTCAGACAGGCCAACACCTCCAGAAAGAGCCAGGGAAAACGGGTCAATATCCACGTCACCTGTCACCTGCAGGAACAGGTCCAGGAGAGGGCTTCTACTGGGGTTTGAATCTCTGTCTTCACCAACTAAGCCTTTGGAACCTCTGTTTTGGTTCATTGGAATATTAACATATTTAAGGTTATTTAGGGGAAGAGCCATAAAAAAATGTCCACACGGTTAGTTAGCCAAGAGAGTCACGACAGAAAGTATTCCTTCTAATTCAACTATTTCTGATTAGGTGGGCAAACTTCCCGCACATACTGTATGCATTCTTAGTCCTGCGAGTGCGTCTTATTGTTGTGTAGTTATCTTCCATGTCTCTCTTTCGTTTCGCCTCTATCTAAAACCTAGTCATGATATCTGCAGTTAAAAAAACAAACAGACACAGAGCGTGTGTTTCCTAGCAACATGAGTGATGAAACGTTCTCATTAGCTCTTGAATCCTCAGTTGGCCAAATCAAGGTGCACTTTCATGTACGTGGGAGAAAACAGGTGAGCATTAGGTGCTATTACTGCACATGCCCTAGGGCGGAAAGACACATTACCTGGATCGTGTTAAACTACAAGCGATGCAGTATCTAATGCAATCAGCTGCTTCACTTCTTCCTGTATATCTTTTATCTAAGTGGTGTATAGAGCCACGCCCAAACCCCTTAATGCTGCTCTGCTGTTATCTCCCATGTGCACATGGTGGTGCAAAACACCACCCTGCTGACCCTGAAAGTAGTCCCATACACATACATGTACAGTTGTAGCATTATGAAGTATAAGGTAATTGTCCAACAATTACAACAGGCTTATTTCACTACAAAACAAAGTAAATCTAAACACTAACCAAGTGAAGACACATGTGAATTTTACCCCCCACCCCCCTTTATTCATTGTTGGGAGAGTCATTCCGAAAAGTTATTACACCTGAATTTTTTTTCAAAAACTGTAAAATTATTAGCTACTCTACCAATTTCTCCCACGCTAACAAACATGCTACCAAAATATCTCCAGTATATTTTCCTTATTCTTAATGCCATCACTATCTTACTGTTATGGTACACGTGTGTGTGTGTGTGTGTGTGTGTGTGTGTGTGTGTGTGTGTGTGTGTGTGTGTGTGTGTGTGTGTGTGTGTGTGTGTGTGTGTGTGTGTGTGTGTGTGTGTGTGTGTGTGTGTGTGTGTGTGTGTGTGTGTGTGTGTGTGTGTGTGTGTGTGTGTGTGTGTGTGTGTGTGTGTGTGTGTGTGTGTGTGTGTGTGTGTGTGTGTGTGTGTGTGTGTGTGTGTGTGTGTGTGTGTGTGTGTGTGTGTGTGTGTGTGTGTGTGTGTGTGTGTGTGTGTGTGTGTGTGTGTGTGTGTGTGTGTGTGTGTGTGTGTGAAAAAACTAAAGCAGCAGGCTGCAGTAAACAACATTTCCTCTGGGAGCCATTTAGCCTTTAGCTAGCTGGTGAGCTTTAGGAGGATTTCACTGCCTCAGCAGGCTCACTCTGCAATGCTGCACTTCTTCACCATAACAAAGTAAGCGTTAAACTGTACAGTACTTGTGTATCAACATATTTATTCCTACATTAAAAACATTCCTCACTTCTTAAAACTGATATCTATCTGTTAGGGTATAGTCAAACAGTGTTAAACTTTTAGGAAAAGCCTACGGTATGTCACATGAAGGTACAGGTTGGCAGTGTTCAATATGTAGAGAGTGCAGTCTGCAGATACAGGCTGTCAGTTTAATCTGAGTGAAACACAAGGTCTTCAGGGCTCAGACACACCCTGCTCTAAAGCATGATATGACTTCTGACCCTCTTGACGTTGGCAATGTTTAAACCAACATCCAGGCTCCTTAAAGCTTGCACAAACACATCATTAGAGGATCTAGAGCAGGGGTTCCAAACTTTTCAGCCCGCGACCTCAAAAATAACAGTGCCAGAGTCAACGGCAAAGTTTCAATTTCGATTGCATGATATAGCCCAGCGCAACACCTTCGTCAAACATGTTGCCACTTGTTTGTACCATTTTCAGGCGATTTGTAATCTGTTCTAGAAATACGATGTGTTTTTTAGGATTTCAAGAAGCATATCGAACAAACAATGGATGTATTTTATGAACATTTATCCATGCTGAAAGTAGATTTAGATGTTAGGAGTGAGATAGAGATTATTATCTAATACATGCAACCGATGAAGCATTGCATGAAGTCTGTTGATGATCAGAGGCTGTTGTTGGGGCTTCAACAACGGTTTTTTATTTTTTGTTATGTAGGCAGACCATGCAGGCCTCAGAGTTAAACTTGGGCCTGCGACCATAGTTTTACTGTATTTTCTTTTGAAAATCCACAGCGGAGGTTTGTGTCGTACTATGCGGTGTATTTTGCATATCTCTCAGTAGCCAACGATCTGTGAGTCTGTTGGACATAAACTCCGTAATAAATGTAGTCTACATTTCATAAGAGGTGTAAAACCTGAGAGCATTTGAAATACGACGCTGAAGTTGGCTTCCGATTCAGAGCATCGGATTCGGCAGTTAAGGGGAAAGCTAAGGGACATTTAATTTACAGCGCTGAGAGAACAATCCTCCGTGTTTGAACCTCTTAAATCGCTGCATAGCTGATTTATTTGGACTGGATTATCTATTTGTGAAAATACAAAAAGGGAGATTTTACTGCTTTTTTCGCATCCTGACCACATTAGACCAGGTCCGGATCTAAAACCACTAGACCTAGACTCATCAAATCTGGACTGGATTATTTCAGAGGGTCTAAAGATTCTTTATAACACAGTTTGAGATTTGTGAAACCTTTATTCTATTTGTGAAAATACAAAAAGGGAGATTTTGCTGCTTTTTTTTTTATATAGACCACATTAGACCAGGTCCTGATCTAAAACCACTAGACCTAGCCTCATCAAATCTGGACTGGATTATCCCAGAGAGTCTAAAGATTCTTTATAACACAGTTTGAGATTTGTGAAAATACAAACAAGGGAGATTTCAGTGCTTTTTTTGCATCCTGACCACATTAGACCAGGCCAGGGTCCTCATTTATAAAGGGATATACGCTCAAAAAATGGCGTACGACAGTTTCTATGCAATGTTTGCGATTTATAAAATACTAATTTGACGGGAAAACGTGCGGTCCTCCACGCAAACTCTAACCCATGCGTACGCACTAAGCACAACAACGGGAGAGACGAGAAACTGCGACACCGCGTTTGCAGAAGGAAGAATGAAGAGAAATATGTGGAAATAATATCATAAATAAAATGTTACCTCTCATTTATCATATATGAAGAATTCATTTGAGAGAGATGCACAGGCTGCAGTGGAGATGCACAGGCTGCAGTGGAGATGCACAGGCTGCAGTGGAGATGCTGCGCACAGCTGATCGACAGCTGGGACACAAACCACCAAATACGAACACATAATTCAGATCCAGTCGTCATGACTCCACTCCGGAGGGATTCCCGATCATTTCTTACAATCTCTCATCAAGGGGGGTCTCCTGTCCCCGGTACAAACACACTGCCTGAGGAAGGCTATGTGTATTTTTTTTGTCATTAACCTTTTTCGGACCTCTTTTATTTATTTATTTTGGTGACGATCCGACCTCCATGCTGCTACTCTGGTTCAAACGGCATCCACCAAACAATGTGATTTATCTCGACCTCCCCAAAATAACCAAAATCAGACACGGTGTGTGATGTCTTTTTTAGCTGTTCTGTCGTCATTTCCTGCGATCTTCTTCATGCAGTCAGTCAAAATGAATGAATGGGCGTTTCTTTGACTATGTAAAGGCAAATATGGGAGTTACGTGAAGCCCGCAAAAAGTGCGCCGCATTTCGAGTCGATTGTGATTTATAAAGACTGGACTGGATTATCCCAGAGGGTCTAAAGATTCTTTATAACACAGTTTGAGATTTGTGAAACCTTTATTCTATTTGTGAAAATACAAAAAGGGAGATTTTGCTGCTTTTTTTTTTTTAAATCTAGACCACATTAGACCAGGTCCTGATCTGAAACCACTAGACCTAGACTCATCAAATATGGACTGGATTATCCCAGAGAGTCTAAAGATTCTTTCTAACACAGTTTGAGATTTGTGAAACCTTTATTCTATTTGTGAAAATACAAGAAGGCATAAAGGCTTGCCCAGCTGGGAGGTTCACTCTCTGATTCTGATCCTGGCCTGCTGCAGCAACCTCAGCCTTCCACCTGTGTTTGTATTTTCACAAATAGAATAACAGTTTCACAAAACTCAAACTGGGTTATAAAGAATCTTTAGCCTCTCTGGGATAATCCAGTCCAGATTTGATGAGTCTAGGTAAAGTGGTTTCAGATCAGGACCTGGTCTAATGTGGTCAGGATGCAAAAAAAGCACTGAAATCTCCCTTGTTTGTATTTTCACAAATAGAATTAAGGTTTCACAAATCTGAAATTGTGTTATAAAGAATCTTTAGACCCTCTGGGATAATCCAGTCCAGATTTGATGAGTCTAGGTCTTGTGGTTTTAGATCAGGACCTGGTCTAATGTGGTCTACATGTAAAAAAGCAGCAACATCTTCCTTGTTTGTATTTTCACAAATAGAATAAAGGTTTCACAAATTTCAAACTGTTTGCTACCGTCGACAGACTAACTAACCCCCCAGTGTCAGTAGCCTCTGAATTTCTATCCACCAGGGCGTGCAATGATTTTGCCTTCTTCACTGACAAAATTCAGAAAATCAGACAAGCAGTCAGTGCCTCTGCATCAGGAACAGCAAATGTGTTGTCTCTGTGTCCACCTAATAACAATTCAAGCTCCATGACACAATTCCATCAGATTAATGATAAAAACCTAGAGGACATTATACAACTTCTGAAGTCCTCCTCCTGCTGCCTTGATATTATTCCAACAGGATTTTTCAAAGATGTTTTGCCTTGCATGGCCTCAGATCTACTTCATATAGTAAACAAATCTCTTCACTCAGGTATTTTTCCACAGGCCCTGAAAACTGCAGTCATTAAGCTGCTCTTAAAAAATAATAATCTAGATCCTTCAGTAATGAACAATTACAGGCCCATATCAAACCTGCCATTTCTAGGTAAGATCATCGATGTGTTCCAGTCAGGCTTTCGTCCAAACCACAGCACTGAGACTGCTCTTGTAAAGGTCTTTAATGACATCCACTTAAACACAGACAGTGGCAGAACTTCAGTGTTAGTATTATTAGATCTCAGTGCTGCGTTTGACACTGTTGACCACAGCATATTACTAGACCGACTGGAAAACTGGGTGGGACTTTCGGAAACAGTTCTAAATTGGTTTGAATCCGACCTAAAGGACAGAAAAAACTTTGTTTCCATAGGTACATACACATCTGAGTTGACAAATATGACATGTGGGGTTCCTCAAGGCTCCATCTTGGGGCCTGTTCTCTTTAACATCTACATGCTACCACTGGCTCAGATAATGAAAAACAACAAAATAAGTTACCATAGCTATTCAGATGACACACAAATCTACGTAACAATTTCACCAGGAGACTATGCTCCAATTCAAACACTGAGTAAGTGCATTGAACAAATCAATGACTGGATGTGTCAGAACTTTCTCCAATTAAACAAAGATAAAACTGAGGTAATGGTTTTTGGAGCAAAGTCAGAACGTATAAAAGTGAGCACTGAGGTTCAGTCTGCAATGTTCAAAAGAACAGATAAAGCCAGAAATCTAGGTGTAGTCATGGACTCTGACCTGAGTTTCAACAGTCACATTAAAACAGTTACTAAATCAGCCTACTATCACCTAAAGAATATATCTAGGATTAAAAGACTAATGTCACAGCACTATTTGGAAAAACCTGTCCATGCTTTTATCTTCAGTAGACTCGACTACTGCAATGGTGTATTTACAGGTCTCACTAAAAAATCTATTAGGAAGCTGCAGCTGATTCAGAACGCCGCTGCTCGAGTCCTCACTAACACTACGAAAGTGGATCACATCACTCCTGTTCTGAAGTCTTTACACTGGCTTCCTGTGTGTCAAAGAATAGATTTCAAAATACTGCTGCGGGTTTATAAAGCACTGAATGGTTTGGGCTCAAATTACATTTCTGACCTCCTGCTAAATTATGAACCATCAAGATCTCTCAGGTCTTCAGGGACTGGTCAGCTTTCTGTCCCCAGAGTCAGAACTAAACATGGAGAAGCAGCGTTCAGTTATTATGCTCGAAATATCTGGAACAAACTCCCAGAAACCTGCAGGTCTGCTACAACTCTGACTACTTTTAAATCCAGGCTGAAGACTTTTCTTTTTGTCGCTGCTTTTAATTGAACTATTCATATCTTAGACTGCACTGTAAATTTTCTCCATGTATTTTTTCTTTTAATGTTTTAAATTTAAACGTAATTAATTTCTCCATGACATTTATGAGAGGGACTGCTCGAAAGTAGGATATTTGGGATATCCATCGTAGCCAGGGTTTACGATCAGTTTTTGGGTGATTTGTACTGAGGAACAAGTATGAAAAATAGTGTTTTGGTAACACGGGGTGTTCAGGTAACACTTAAAGACTTTGTTATGGAACGCAAAGCAGAGGAGTAGGGGGCTAGTACACCCTCCTGAGGGTCCGATTGTGGATGTCATGCGAGCATAACATGGTGAAAACAATCAGTCTAAATTAACAAAAGGGACGGAAATGTTCGGATTTCCAAAGGGAGGTTCTGGGAATAAATAAAAAAATCAAGAACCGAAATAGTTTAACTATTCATATCTTAGACTGCACTGTAACTTTTATCTTTTAATGTTTATTTTATTAGCTTTTCTTTTTAATGACTGCTTTTAAATGCCATTTTCTTCATGTCTTTTATTTTTTGTTTTTCTTTTAATGTTTCTTTTATTATCTTTTACTGTTTTTAAATGCCTTTGTCTGAATGTCTTTCATTTTTGTAAAGCACCTTGAATTGCCTGGTGCTGCAAGGTGCTATATAAATAAACTTGCCTTGCCTTGGTATGAAAACGTTTGAGAAACACTGCGCTAGTGGATTGTCAAAGGGGGAGCCTCGCTGCGGGGAAATTATACAGATTTTTTTTTATTTTGTAATCATCTCGCGACCCCCACTCGGGGTCTCGCGACCCCCCTTGGGAACCCCTGATCTAGAGGGTATTTTAAAATAAAATATAGTTATGATGAAATAGCCAGCTATGTTGATTCGGCAGTAATTTATTGGATATTCTTTTGTTTTTTTCAGACTTCCTGAAGCTTAACACCTCACGCCTTGCATTTTCAAATGTTGAGTGAAACACTTTAAACTTCTACTGGATAGTTCAGCAGCATCCTCACCAGACTACATAATAGAAAAGCAGCATGTCCAACCCGCATCTAGTATGTGGACTTTCAAGACAAATGTATGTATTTAAGAACTGCCACAAAGCTATGTTGTGCACATACTTACACACATGTGCATATGTGCACTGAAACACCCTATGACCTTCCTAGCTATATTTAAATTATATTTAGTCTGCAATCCAGATGTGGCTTCACTTCAGTTGTTTGGCTCTCAAACTTCAAGTTCAATATTACATGTATTTGAATACTAAAACAACAAGCTATAATTATTCTGCAATTCAAGAACAGAGATTGTATAGCAGCAGTTTTGTAACCCTACGTAGGCATTTTTTTCCAACAACGTTAAAAACAGCACCGTGCATGTCCAAATATCTGGATGTTACATTCACAGTTTTTTGTATACAGTTGTTATATCAAGGTATATACAGTAGGGTAAAAGTATCCACTTGTTGGCAGATCAGAGCAGAATCAGTGTTTCACTGTTTATGCGGCTCTTACACAGGACACACAGGACAGACATTCACAGTAAGTCATAATCAAGGTTATCAACTCTGAAATGTGTATTAAACAGGAAGTACTCATTTTAAATCTAATGTAAGTCGAGAGTGAGTACGCACCTGTACCGGGCTGACACTGATTGGCTCCTTGAGGACAATCCAGCTGACGCTCTCCAACAGAGGGGGCGTGGTCAGCGAGCCGTCATAGGTCCAGAAGTCCAGAGAACCAGGCAGGAGGGTCTTTGGGTCGAAGTTAGCAAAGACGGTCTGCTTCCCCTGCAGGTGTGACGGCGGAGGAACAGGGAAGAGGGGGTTAGGAAAGGAAGGGAAGCAGTTGTCACTCATTGTTAGCCATTACAATTGTAGGTCTTCCAATAATTTCAAATGTGTTTCATTGACAGAATAAGCTCATTTGTCTTCAGAAAATATGTTTTGGTATTTGCATGGATTTGTGTGTTTTTAACGTAGGCGGCCTGTGAGGCTCAGGATACGGAAAGCTAATATTTGACCAACGTTCATACATGAACACCACAGAAGACATTATTATGTTTTACAGCATATCATAGACCTACTGAAACACAATAACTAGCTAGAATGTTTATACCAGGTGTACACATTCATTTTGATGCTAATAATAATAATAATATGGTAGCTTACAAGGGTAGATAAATACGAGACTCAACGATGCCGGGCTAATGTGCTACCAAATGATTTAGTGCTTCACAAAAACAATGCAAATACATTGAAATTGAAACATGACATTACAAATGAAAATGAAAAATGAAATTCATACACTATGTTTATTGGAAAAAGAAGATTTATGAAATACTGTTGCTGTGAGCTAAAACAATGCTAATGCAGAGACACCATCCGTTACTGTGCAAAAAGTCATGTATACAATCTGTGATATCATGTAATACATCTTCTTGCTGGAAGTGTACGTTGAGTTTGTAGCAGTTTGTACGAGCCTCACTCTGCTTGTTCTGACAGTTAATCATAGTTAGTGCTCTGATCGTGAAGTTCTTAATAGTTATCGGATTATTAATCAGTATCAGAATACCATTATTCGTCCAACAGAGGGGAAATGTACATTGTTACAGAGAAAGTAAAGAGCCAGAAAGAGTAAAATATTGACTCAGAGACATGCATACAATATTAAAGATAATAATAGAAATTACACAAATTACAACTTACAAAAATACACATCCAGGTGGACAACATTAAAAACCAATAACAGTATTTTACATTTCATTACATAACATGTTACGTGTTAGACGCTTTTATCCAAAGCAACTTACATACTCAGTACTGTGGACAATTCCCACAGGAGCAATTTGGGGTGAAGTGTCTCAGGAACACAACGACATGCTGACTGCAGTGGGGTTTGAACCTGTGACCCCCTAATCCGAACACCAACGCACTAAACCACTGCGCCACACGCCTCCATGTTAAGTAATGTGCTATAGCAGCCAGGTAACCATAGTGAAAGTGGAAGTATGTATTGCACAGTTAAATGTATTTGTTGACGATAAAAACCTTATATAACCTGATATTTCGTGTGGCTTATCAGAATGTATCGTAGCAGTAGCATGTATGACTTTTAGGAAACATTGGTAAGCACAGTAGTAAATCCACCAATCATGTATGGAAGGCGAAGCTTCTCTAGCGTTTTTACCTTGGTCTTAATGCTGTCAAAGGCATCCAGAACCTTCTGAAGCCGGGGGTTGGCGGCACCGATCTGAACGACGAGACAAACACAGTTACATTTACAGTAAACTTTAGCTTTATTTATTTAGATTGTCTCTTAAGCTTACACCGTCCTGTGAAGGGCATGAATACTTAAAGCTACAGTCAGTCAGACTGAGAGCTTGTCAGGGATGAGTCACTGATGATTCACCTTGAGGAAGACCCCCACCACTGCAAGGCCATCAGGCTGGCTGGCTGCCTCTCCAAAGCTGGGGTACTTAGTGTTCCAGTGCACCAGGTGAAGCTAACAGGGAAAGAGACACATTTTAAGACCCAGCCTACAGAAAATGTCATCTTGTCCAAAATATACTGTAACATGTGCAATAACGTGGATATCTTACAAATAATAAGACAGATCTCTAAAAAGACGACCAATGCAACATGTTTCAGCCAGAGTTTGAAGCGCATCTGTGATAATGTCAGATGTATCCGACAAATATAAATATACCATTTTCTTTATCATTAGAGATAAACCACCAGTCTGATTTGTATGACACTTGGTGGAATAGTATGGCATGGGCCAAGAAAGAACCCATTATGTTTTGAAGCAGACTGCGTCCCAGGTCAGATATATGAATTACTGTTCACTTATGGAAACGATCCATCTAGTTCATTTATTTCTTAATAGAGTGCCGCAGTGACGCGTCCTAAAACCTGGAAGTAAGCCTCTTCCGGTTCCTTCCATAAAAAAGCAATGCAATTTCTCCATAGGATTTTGGAAAATAGCTCGAACTAAGGTCTGTGGTTGACACACATTTAAGAGACGGATCACGTTTTGTTCAGTCGGATAATATCCACATGTCTACCCGACTTTTATAATTTTTGAATCATAAATCTAATCGATAGATTTAAGATCGATAGATTTATAATCGATAGATTTATGATCGATCGCATTGCTTTTTTGTCGAAGGAACCCATGCGCAGCTTACTTCCTGGTTTTAGGACGCGTCACTGTGGCACTATAGGTTCTAAAAATAACCTAATTTGAATATATTGGAACTAAAGACACTGGAATCCATACATTTAATACCCAATGTGTTTTTGTATTGAGTTATGTAAACTCCAGTCACCCCCAGTTCTTTCTTAAACAATTACAGAAGTAATGGCCATTGTGTGTTTTCAAAAAGAACCATTAAGAACAGTGTTACTCTTAAATGTTTACTGAATGCTCTTGCCAAAGACAGGACAGTTCCACCACCACAGACCACAGGCTGTGCAGGCCCTGTTCCTGCAGGATTAGTGAAGCAGCAGCTCCTTCAGTACCTCACAGGGGAACTTGATGCCGTTGACGGTGTGTTCGGAGCCTCTGTCATTACTCGCTCCCCAGTGGAAATGAAACTGCTTCAAACGGTACGTTCCAGAAATAGGACCTCCAGTCAGGACTGGTGAGCACAAAGTCATTACAGATGCAAAATGTCAGTCTGAATTAAATACTGTAGTTCTACACATTCTACAGACCTTTGATGGAAACAATTATGGAGAAATCATCATCTGAACTTTATCGCAACTGAATTATCATTCATTACAATTAGATAATTTCCAGATAATTTAGTCTTTATAATGTGCAGCACTTATCTTTTTAAAGTCAGAGAAAAGTACACACTGATCACGTCATCATCATAAAGATTACACTTTTTAGGCAGATGTCCTACAGATACTTACACAGTGATGACCAGAGATGGGGTCGTTACTCAAAAAAAGTAATATATTACATATTACTTTAAAAAAAGTAATATATGACTTTACTTCGTTACTCTCTACATAAAGTAACGTCTTACTTTACTCCTTACTTTACATTACTTTGCGTTACTCAGCAACAGCCTATAGCCAAAACTTAAAACTTAGGCCTACATGTGCACACATAACAATTACTATTGCAATAAGGAAGACATAACACAAGTTAATAACGCTGACAATTCTAGTTTTTGCTGCTTGTTCGGAGTCGGCACTCACTCAACATCATCACTCTGGGTTCGGGGGTGTTTAGCTACTAGCTTCGTGTTAGCATGTTGCCTCTGCAGGTGCTTGGAGAGGTTTGATGTAGTTGTGTTTGCAGCAGTTACTGTCACATTCCTGTCCATTCTTCTGACAAATAAAAAATAATGGGCATACCTCCACCCCTCGAAAGTTTTAGCTGTTGATGTCTCAGTCTGCAGCTCAACCCCTGGGACAGCTGCATGTGGACAAGTCGCACAAATGTTACGAAAATATAAACCTGCAGCGGAAATCCCTGTAGTGACTTGAAATAATTAAAATGTTAAAAGTTAGACCTATCACATTTACCAATCTTATCTACCCCTGGAACTAGCTAAACTAGTAAAAAGTTTTATTATTCACTGTCGTGTGGCGTTTCGCGCAAAGTTAGTAACTTTGTGATTACTGAATTTATAACAGTATCGCGTTACATTACTCCGTTACTGACAAATGTAATTATTATCACACGCTCTTATCTACTTAGTAGTGGGGGCCTGAATGGGACAGCCAGATAAAGCTTACTAGTGCTCAACCTTTATGGAAATGAATACATAATATAACGAGTGTATACCGTAAACAACACTGTAAAGAGTGCATGAATGAGTCCTTACCCGGAATGAGTCAACATTTTATCTCTTGCAGTTTCTTGTCTCAAATATTTGTATTTAAGCTTAAAATTAGGACTGCGGTTAATGCAAGATGAAGAGATTTAAACTCAAGGTTCAAGGTTCTTTATTTGTCAAACGAACATAGCTACAGTGTAGTTGTGTCGATGAAAATCTTGTGTCACAGGCTTCTCCAACAGTGCAACACAAAACACAGATAAACAGAAAAATATAGTGCAAGTAAATAGTAAATACAAGAAGAAAAAAATGTGAAATAGTGCAATAAGAGTCTATGCAAGTCATTGAAATATGATATATTAGGTAAATAGATAAATCATTTTTAAGTAGCAGCCAGATGAATATTGTGGATGTTGTTTCAACAGTTCAGGTGTTTAACAGTCTTATTGCCTGTGGCAACTATTAGTTTAATGACATAAAATCACTCAGTAAATACCCACTTGTGAATGTCTTAAGCTTCTGTGTTTCATACAAACGGCGGTCTCTAAGAAGTGACTAAATGAGGCTTTTAAATATCTTCCTGCGAAACATTAGCCAACTTGTGGCCCCATGCAAAGTTATGTGACAAGGCCCTCTGTGTCGCGAACGTTGACAGGGGATGGGTGTTTGCTGCTAGTGGAGCATGCGGGAACTGCGAGCGCGCTTAATTGCGGCGAATTTGCGCTTCAGTTGAGGCCCCCTCCGCAATATGAGGCTCCCCAGCTAGCGGGGAACGTTCTCACAACTTTGGCTAACGTTAGCTACAGGTTCTAATAGTGTTTTAAAGAAACGTTTTAATCTGATGTTCAAAGAACCTTTTTAGGATGTTTATTTTTTCAAATAATGTTCCTATAAGGTTTAAGGTTAACTAAGACATAACGTTTTAACTGAAACATTCAGAGGATGTTTTGAGGATGTTATTGAGGCCTGAGATGACAGAAGTTTTTTTTTATAAAACGTTCCTTTTATGTGATATGTTAACAAAGGTGGAACGTTTTGCCTGCAACATTCTAAGGATGTGTTTTGGACGTTGTTGGGTAACACATTAAAGATGTTCTTTATAAAACGTTCCCTCAATGTTACATGATAACAAATGAAGAAAATGTTCAAAGCAACATTCGGAATATGTTTTCAGGATGTTATTCTTTGTTTATAAAACGTTCCTGTGATGGCAAATATTAACACGTTCATGGTCCACGTCAGATTTATTTCTAGAGCGCTTTTAAAAAATCTGATGTCACCATATTTTCCTTCTTTTTTTTTAAAAACCAACAAGCACGTAATTCATGATAATCTGTAAGCAGATATTGCATGTTTGCGGTGGCATGTGTGAGTTCCCAGCTAGACATTTTTGTCACAAACAATTCTGAGAATTCGTTGTTCTAGGAATGTTTTCAGCGGGGCGTTTTATTTTGGTTCCCAGAATGTTCTTCTGAAAGGTCGGATAACGTTCTTTAAAAACATTCTTAACATTTTTGGTGATAACTTTCTTAAGATGATCATTGAGACAATGAATAGGACATATAAAAACGAATGTATGCCAATATTCACTCACAGGCACTTATAATCACACTAAGGTATGCAGGCCCACAGTATTCATAATATCATATGTGTAAAATATCAGAAAATAATCACGCTTTTTTCTGACTATAAAGGTTGTGTCTCGTATGAAGGTTCTAACTGTTGGATAAGCTATCTGGCAGTGCGTGGTTTGTGAGGGCTGCGTATTTAAACAGTGTCCGCTGTTTATGCATATTGGATCATTTGAGACCGACAGACATATAGAAGAACGGACCGACTGTCACAGCCCATCCCTGGAACCCCTGTTAGTGTTTGTAAACACCCCCCCCCCCCCGCCTGCTGGTCTGCTCTACACGGCTGGGAGCAATCTCCAATCAACCACGCCTGCAACCTGCTCATCAGCCACACTATGAAAACCTGCAGCCTGCACTCATTCCCTGCCAGATTGTTGCCGTGAACGGTTTGTTGCGTGCCGCTCTCACTTTTTACCAGCATATTCTTTGACCAATTTGCCTGCTTTTGCCTCATACTTATTTGTATGTCTCTCCCAGCCAGACCAGCCAGGCCTCTCCACCCTGGAACAACTGTTTCCCACTGCCGCCATAACCAACCTCCACTCCCAGCTCCCCTTTTCTAATAAACAAATGTTACTTTCACCAGCTGATTCCGAGTCTGATTCTGGGTCCCCTAGTACATGTGACACCGACAGTGACTTGTACTAGCTGCTGGTCGCATTTAAAAAAAAGAAGAAAAGACTTCTGATAAATCGGAACGATAAAGCACGTTATCGTACTGTAAAATAATAACATTCTGACAACATAAAAAAATCGTTTTAAGAACAGTAGGGCATAATGATCGAACAATGTTATCAAAAACATTTGAAGAAGGTCATCACAACATATTTTAAGAATGTTTTTAGAACCAACATACCTGGGTCCCTCCGAAGTGAGGCCCCCTCCGCGAAGTGAGGCCCCCTCCGCGAAGTGAGGCCCCCTCCGCGAGGTGAGGCCCCCTCCGCGAGGTGAGGCCCCCTCCGCGAGGTGAGGCCCCCTCCGCGAGGTGAGGCCCCCTCCGCGAGGTGAAGCCCCCTCCGCGAGGTGAGGCCCCATGCAGTCTGTTTGATAGCCTAACATTAGCTTCAATAATCATAAAGTGGTGTTAATACGCAGGGATTATAATGCTGAATAATTATTCTGCAATATTACAAAGTATTTGGAAAGATCTCATTGCTTTTTGTTGAGGGAGTCCTTGTGATGCTAACTTTTGGGTCGGACAAAAAATATATATTACCACCGCCGCAGTCTATACTATATAATACTATACTATACAATACAATATCATATTTTAATATATGATTTATTTTGCAGCAGAAATCTAGTTTTGCCAGCAGCTTTACAACACACGAAACAAGGACAATTAAGATTATAGATGTTTTACATTTAAAATGCATATACATAACTATATTTCTGTGGCTTAGTGTCCTAACACTGAAAGCTGAGCGGTGGAACTTACTGGAACTGTTGGCGTCGTCCTCGTAGTCCACCTGGAAGGAGTATCCGTTGTTGAGAATGCCCTTGGCGTTGGAGGGGTCGTACTTGAGTTTCAGAGACTTCAGAGTGGAGTCGTACTGGGCCTCCTTAGGGACGATGTTGATGGGAGACTGTCTGGGCCCGTTAGCCACGGGGAAATCTTCACCCCATTTTTCAGGCCCTACAAATATATATTTAAACATTTAATACCTCATATTAATGTGTGGAGCACTTTTGCTCCAGCTTCTTTAAAGTGAGTACATACGTGGCAAAGAAAATACTTCTTCTGTTGGCATCTTGTCTTTGTTTTTTAGTGCAGAAATACATATTCAGATATGAATTGAAAATAATAAGTTTCATATTCAATATTATTTTCAAGTGAACTCAGCTGCTGTGTGATATTAGGAACATTTCAATAAAATAACAGCAGTGCAAAATTACTCATAACGTAAAAACATCAGGGGTATTTACTTGCAGGAGGCTAATTACTAACTGTTTATTACTTCTAAATTGCAATTTAAGCAGCATTTAAACACTGCTGTGTCACTAAGTCATACAATAAATGCACCTTACTTTTATCATCGTATATATAGTAGCAAGTATATTGTCTTTCATCTGATGCTTATAAGGTGAATAAAACAATATCTGAATAAAACATTAAATAATATCATAAAAGTTCCCCATTTAAATATGTTTTGTTATCATTCAAATAAACAAACAATTAAGTTAATGTTAAAGAATGAATGTGCTGGTGATTCTGTGAGGTGGAAAGTCCACTTTTTAAAAGTTTTGCAAAAGTTTGTTTTGCAAAACCTACATTAATAACTGCCCAGCAGATTCTGAAAAGTTATGAATATATAATCAAATAACAAAAATCATAAAATATAAAATGTTTGCTTTTTTCCCCAGTAAGTACATACAATATTAAAGTTAACAAACAACCCTGTCCTGATTACTGAAGTAGGCTTATGTAATAAAAGTGGTGGAGAGTAAATAAGTATATTTACTCAAGTACTGTACTATACACATTTGAGGTACTTTACTTGAGTATTTTGTTTTTGTGCAACTTCATGTTTGTACTTCACTACACTTCAAAGGGAAACACTTTTTACTTAGTTAGTTTCTTTTTCTTACGTTTTTAGTTACTATGTACTTTAGAAGTTCAGAGTTTTACACACAACACTTAGAATCTTAGGGAATTATGCTGATTCAAAACATTACCAATGAGTGGGTTGACGAAAAATGTATCAGCAGTCATATTGCAAATAGTTTTTAGTTAAGAAACATTTCACAACGTTTCAGTTTCTCAAAAGTGAAGATTTGCTGCTTTTATTTTGGAAATATTTTAATAGTTGAGAATTGTATTTGAATACATTTGAGCACTTTTCATCCTAAAACGTTAACTACATTTCCCTATTCATACCTTAATACTTTTACTTAAGTAGTATTTTCAATGCAGTACTTTTAATTGTATGGAGTCTTTTTTCCAGTAGGTCTAGTATTTTTACTTTTACCTAAATGATCTGAACACTTTGTACACCACTTTGTAATAATTTAAGTTATGTAATTGTTAATGAGGAGTGGTCTGCACACTGCACACACCTGTCCACCTGCTACTCCTGAACATCCCACCATACTGAACTCACCGTTATTCGCTCCGTATCCCCATCCGTGAGACATGGCTGCTGCTCCTGATAACACACACACACACACACACACACCGATTAATCTGCGTCAGCCTGCGGGTCACAGAGAGTGATAAGGCTGCTGACACGGGGCTTTATAAAGGCTATCCTACCCTCAGCCTTACACCGGGGGGGAGCCTCTCGGTCCCCAGCAGGCCGGACTATCGGGAGGACGGAGCCTCCACCTAGAGACGCGATGATGGTGACTGGAGCTCTCCACCCCCTTGAAATCATCTAGACAGCTGATGCACATTTACCACTGCTCTGTAAATAACACCTTCAAGATGAATGTAGGCCTACTCAATATGCAAAAGCAGCTTACATTTTATTAGTATGGTTGTATTATGCTCCAACACTGATTTCCCTCTAATAAAGCAATTTTGTTGCCACTACTTTTTCTATTTCGTCAATTTAATTTAAGTTTTGTGTATGACATTTTATTCTTCTAATTACATTTTTACTTAAAATACATTATTGCCTTGTTTTTATGGTCATATTTTGTCCTGATGTCTATTCATATCTAGAATGTAGGCTACTTATTGGGGCCATTCTAATAAATGTACCTTGTCTCTAAATCGTAAAGCATCATCATTCAATCTGGTATTATATATTGACATGCATGTTATGCATTTGTACCAGCAATAATAACATATATTCTGGGTAAACCGCGAGCGTTCATCTTAATCTTTCTACTAAATGTACTGAATATCACAGTCAATACATTTGCTGCCATCTAGTGGTTGAAAAAAGACAGATTTGACACACTTTTGGTAATAGTTATTAAACAGCGGAATGTAATCAATCATATTTACCTATTATTGGTAAAGCTATAATTTATTTTGAGTACTGATCTATTATGTTCAAAATACATAGGCTACAGTTTTCCTTCAGTTTAAGGTCCCCCTCGTTATTTCCCTTTACATTGTGTTCCCTTGAATATGTATCAATGTGCAGAGGTGGGTGTACTTCTCAGATCTTGTATTTGAGTAAAAGTAGAAGTGCCAGAGTAAAGAAATACACAAGTAAAAGTCCAAAAGTTTTAGCATAAAAATATACTTAAAGTAGCGACAGTAAAAGTAGTCATTGTGCAGATTGGTCCATTTCAGAATAATATATATGATATGTTTTATAATGATTGATCATTAAAGTGTTATCAAAGTTGGTAAAGGTGCAGCTAGTTTTAATGACATTGTATACTATTACTATATATTTGGTGTAACTAACTGATTTAAGAGTTGATTATATTTCACATCATTCATCCAAATGTGCAAAGTAACTTAAGGTATGTAATGGAGTAAAAGTACAACATTTACCTCTAAATTGTAGTGAGGTAGAAGTACAAAGGAGCATGAAATGGAAATACTGAAGTAAAGTACAAGTGTAACAGTTGTAAATATGCAGTGAGGTTTATTTGTAAATCATTTTGTGAAATCACACAAATTCTGTGTTTTATATTAAATAATTCTGTGTTCTTCATTTTATGAATGTTCAATAGCTGACAAGGTCGGAGATCAGTGGGCAGAACCTCTGAAGTGTGGTCGCTGTGCTCAGAGGATTGTTTTTATGGGGACTTCCCCCTTGATATTGTGTCCCTCACGTTTCCTCGCCCCTTTCTGTAAATGTTCCACGTGAGAGGAGTCACTGTGAGGGAAAGCTAATATATTGATTGTTATATCTGTTGTCAGTGATTAAACCGAGATCGTCAACTGTATGCTGGCTCGGGTCTCGCCATGAATAACACAAAACACAACACAGAGACCGCTTAACGACACCGGTTACACAAGTACCTCAAAATTGTACTTAAGTTCTTGAGTAAATCTACTTTGTTACTTAAACCACTATTTAGAATTCATAGGTTAGTTATCTAGCTTACAGCAGATTTGCTATTATATTGGAAGGAATGATCTCCCATTGAACAAATAAGACAATAAAACGTTGTGCCCATGCATGTGTCGTCATGTTTTGATTACTGCGTTGTTTCTTAAGCTGCAGCACTTCTTCAAATAGAAGTGTTTTGGGTCATTGTAGCACGTTTGCACATATTGCCCACCGTACTCATCTGTATAAATAAGTTACTGCTTGCCCTGTTTGGGGTAAAAATCAAGAGAGAACGGCTGTTCTTCAGAATGCATGGTGGCATACACTGTGACTGCATGTATTGTTTATCCTCTGTTGTCCTTTTAACAGATCTAATAAACTGTCACACATCACGTCTCAATCAATCAATGTTTATTTATACAGCCCAATATCACAAATGTTACATTTGTTTCAGTGGACTTCACAGTTTGTACAGAATATCAGTATGACAATACGACACCCTCTGTCCTTAGACCCTCTGTCCTTAGACCAGGGGTGCCCAACCTTTTTTGAACCGAGAGCTACTTTTAAAGTTGCCAGTCTGCCGAGATCTACCAGGCCATATAGAGAGGCGTAGCCAGCCTACTACCAGGTAAATACACACTTCTACTTGTATACAACTGACCTTTGTACGATTAATACTTCATAAAATACTGCAGATCCTTTATCTTCAACACATCCTCACTCCCAGGTCGGCCTATGTTGACGTTATGTCAAGTCCCCTGTGTCGGCTTTTTCCAACGCAAGGGGGGGGGGGCTTAGCGTCCATTTTTCAGCTTTCCGGGATGTCCATATGCTTCTATGGACGCTCATGGAAGCACGGCATTCGTTTGTGTCGGCTGCCCTTAAAGGCAATGTGAGCGTCCATTCTCATTGGATAATGGAGAATTGTACACCCGGAAGTAAGTATTCCCCTTACTGTCGATTGATTTTACAGTGATATCTGCACTACTCATCGACTAAAAAACACCAGATTATCCTTGTTAATTACACAACATTGATTGGTTTAAATTGTGTGCAATGCTTTTGTATTTTTCCCCTTCGATTCGGAGAAACAAATATGTTTTCGGAGTAAAGGATGGCAGAAGACACTATTTTCAACGCATAATCTGAAATAACAACTCATATTTCTCGCATCAAATGACATCAAAACGCATTTTAATAGCCAAACTAACTTTAAAATAGGCATTTTCCACCGAGAATAAAACGAAGTTCGGCCATGTTTTTTTTTTCTGCAGGGAGAAATTTGAAGATCACATGAAGTCAAACACGACATGGTGTAGTCCAAACGATAGCTGGGGATTCTGGGTAGTGTAGTGTCTTCTGCCATCCTTTACTCCGAAAAAATATTTGTTTCCCCGAATCGAAGGGAAAAAATACAAAAGCATTGCACACAATTTAAACCAATCAATGTTGTGTAATTAACAAGGATAGTCTGGTGTTTTTTAGTCGATGAGTAGTGCAGATATCACTGTAAAATAAATCGACAGTAAGGGGAATACTTACTTCCGGGTGTACAATTCTCCGTTATCCAATGAGAATGGACGCTCACATTGCCTTTAAGGGCAGCCGACACAAACGAATGCCGTGCTTCCATGAGCGTCCATAGAAGCATATAGACATCCCGGAAAGCTGAACATGGACACTAAGGCCCCCCCCCTTGCGTTGAAAATGGACGCTAAGGCCCCCCCCCCCTTGCGTTGGAAAAAGCCGACACAGGGGAATTGACATAACGTCGACATAGGCCGACCTGGGAGTGAGGATGTGTTGTTATCTTACCTCTTTCTAATCTACACGTTCTCACTCCCAACCTGTCACATGTTGACGGACGGTCAGGGCCCCTCCTTGTCACTCTATTACGGACAGGGTACCCTTTGAGAGTCAGTTTTCAACGGGCAGGGCGTCCCATTGACTTGCATAGAGCTCCCTGAATGTTGGTAATAGACGAGTTGGGATCACGGCGAAATGCTCTCCGCAGATCCATTCTCACAGCGTTTATCAATCTTTTTCTTACTCAATATCAAGCCACACTTATTGTTTTTACTTCTTTGTGTTAATTGAATAATGTAGGACTTTTGTTGCCGTCAGTTGTAACGATCAACTATCTAAACTAGTTGTGTTAATTAAACGCACAAGGGGTTCTTGAATGAAATAAGATTATAAAGGTAAACAGAAATAATAAACGGATAATCTGCTCCTTTAAACAAAATAAACAGAGACAGATTTCATGCATGGATCCATTATATTGACAGTCTTCCAGCCACACAACACAAACAAAACAAAACAGTCCGCTCTGGGATACACAAAAAGTGTCTTTACTGCCTAATCCAGGCTATTGTTCATTGAGAAAAAACTGTTGCTCCTGCGCCCGTCGGCGGCAAAAACAGAAATGTTTGTAGGCCTTTTACGGCTATATTCCACACAAAAAAGAAACACGAGGTCCTGCGTGGCACACAGGAGCGATCTCACCCTGTGTCGGAGAGAATATCTCTCTCTCTGTGCGCGTCCTCTCCAAGGAGACGTGCTTCCAGGTCGGTCGATGCAATATCCACATACGGTTAATTTCAGTTACTTCCCCTATTTTTACACATGCTGAGAAACCGTAACCATCCCGCTGAATACCCGCATTCACCACACACAGGCTTCCTCCTCCCGTGAGAACCACCCCTGGCATCCTGTTGACGTGCCCTCTAAAAAGCCTCTGGGCGCGCCGCGACAGGTGAATATGCAAATGAGGCTTGCAGAACCACACCCTCAAACCAATATAAAAGTGGACATTTTAATGACTGTAGTTGCGAGGATAATACACATGCATCATAGATTCTCATTTCATTTCAATCTAAACTACATGCCTTAACCCTTTCCCCTGCCCCTACAGTTTATAACAAACACTAAGATCAATCTGCGACTGTCACAGATCCCCCCCCCCCCCCACCGGAGGTATGAGGGGCTGCACCCCGAAGTAGGGCTTTAGGTTGACCACATTGATAGTGTCCATTTTCTTGTTCTGGCCGTTCCACTTTATCTGGTAATTGATAGGGCCTAATTTTCTCACCACTGTAGCTGGACCCGACCATTTAGGCGCAAGCTTTGCTGAGAAGTTCTCTGATGCTTTAGAGAGTGGGTGAGTGCGGACCCAGACCAGGTCTCCCAGCAGGAGTTGTACACCTCTCCTGTGGGTATTATAATACTTGGCTTGTCTGGCTTGGCATACTCCAACTCTCTTTTTTACTTGTTCCACCATCTTTTGTTGTCTTTCCAGTAGTGTATATGTAGGTTGATGAGGAGGAGGAGGAGGTGGAGGGCTGATCAACCTCTCCAGTGGGCCTTTCAGGGATCTTCCGAGTGCCAGGGCTGCAGGTGTTTGCCCCGTTGTCTTCTGATAGGCAGCATTGACAGCAAAACGAAATTCCCTGATCCACTGATCCCAGTTCTTATGTTGTGTCCCCACATAAGAAGCAATCATCGTTTTGATGGTCCGGTTGGACCGTTCCGTGAGATTGGCTTGAGGATGATAGCTGGTGGTGAACTTTTGTGTGACTCCCCAGGATTTGCATAGGTTGGCCATTTCATGGCCAGTGAACTGCGCGCCCCGATCAGAAACCAACTCACGTGGGACACCGAAACGGGTGAAGATCTCATCTTTTAAGACGGCGACAATCTTGTGAGTTTTGCTGTCTTTTAGGGGAAACATCTCAACCCACTTTGCGAAATAATCCACAACCACGAGAAGAAAGCAATTGCCTTTTTTACTGCGGGGAAAAGGTCCCATAAGATCAATCCCCAGCTTTTCCCAGGGCTCCTCCACCGGGGTAGGCTGCATGAACCCCGCTGGTTTTTGATTATCCGCTTTGTAGGCCTGGCAGGTGTTGTAACACTTTACATGGGCCCACACATCCTTCCTAACAGACTGCCACCAAGCCACCTCAAGGATCTTAAGAAGAGTCTTAAGTCTGCCCAGATGTCCACTCAGGGGATGGTTGTGGAAGTACTCCAGAAAAGATATTACTAGACTCTTGGGAACCACTAGCTGATATTTGTCTCCCCCTACTCTCACAGGCGACCGCCGATACAGAATACCCTGTAACACAGTGTACCCTATCCTCTCTGGCTTACAAATGGCAGCAGACTGTTTTGACATGTCACTGATTTCAGGGTCCCTTTCCTGGGCCTCTCGTATGTCTGATAGGGTGGTTGGTAAGTCAGAAGCACAGTGAGAAGTGTTTGAGGCAACATACGCAGTTGTGGATGGATGTGCAATCGCTCTGGACAGAGCATCAGGCACTATGTTGTGCAGGCCTTTTCTGTATTGGACCCTAAATTGAAATTGCTGGAGTCGTAAGATCGACCTAGTAAGCCGGGAAGAGGTCTTCGGACAGTTGAAGGCCCAAGTCAGAGCAGCATGGTCTGTGTATACCGTGAATTCTTTTCCCTCAAGGAAATGTCGCCACTTTTCAACAGCCCATACAACAGCTAGACATTCCTTTTCTGATGTGGAGTAGTTACACTCGGCTCCTCTCAATCCCCGTGAAGCATAAGCTATCACCTGCTCCCTTTCCTGAGTAGCTTGGACTAAGACTGCACCCAAACCGGCGTCACTAGCGTCTGTGTGCACCTCAAACGGAATTGAGTGGTCAGGTTGTGTTAGGATGGGAGCGCTGACCATAGCCTGTTTCAAGTGTTCAAAGCTTTGCTGGCATTCTTCGCTCCATATCCACCCCACCGCTTTCCTTGTCAGGCGATGCAAGGGAGCTGCCATATCTGCAAAGTGGGAAATGAATTTGTGGTACCATCCCACAAGTCCCAGAAATCGTTGCAGTGACTTGATATTTGTGGGAGTAGGATATTCTTTCACTGCCAGTGTTTTCTCTGGATCCACCTGAACCCCTTTCTCAGACACTATATGGCCAAGGAACTTTAACTCTTGCTGGAAGAAATGGCATTTCTTCAGATTGAGTGTTAAATTAGCCTCATGCAGTCTCTTCATCACAGCGTTTAAATCAATGAAGTGCTGTTCTTGTGAGGGTGAAAAAATGATGACATCATCAATATACACAAAGCAGAATTTTCCCCTCAGCTCTCCCAGGACCTTTTCCATCAATCGCTGGAAAGATGCACCGGCGTTCTTCAGCCCAAATGGCATGCACTTGAACTGGTAGAGGTCTATCGGTGTGATTACTGCTGTCTTGGCCTTGCTTTCCTCTGACATTGCCACTTGCCAGTAGCCTGATTTTAGGTCAAGGGTACTGAAGAAGGCGGCTCCATGCAATGACTCCAACAACTCATGAATAAGTGGCATAGGATAGGCATCTTGCCGAGTCTTAGCATTTAGAGGTCGAAAGTCAACACAAAATCTTGGGGACATGTCAGGTTTTGGCACAAAGACCACTGGGGACGCCCAGACTGACTGTGACGGTTCAATAATGCCATCCCTAAGCATCTGCTCTACCTGGTCTATTATGATCTGACGCTTGTGGGGTGATACCCTGTATGCTTTGCAGCGCACTGGAACCTCGTCTGTAGTAAATATCTTGTGCTCTTCTACCTTAGTTTTCCCTAAACTGCCTGAACACACCTTTGGCCAAGCCTTCAATATTTCTCTAACCTCTGGTGGATGAGCTGAAAAATCTGGGGCAGTCTCTTCTTGAATAGGAAATGACTTGGATAGCGGAAGTGCTATTATGAGAGCTGCCGGGATCTCAGCAGGTTGAGAAAGGAATGAATAGAACACATAATCCCTTGGCCCCTTTACTCCATATGTTCGGTCTCCCAGGTTGATAATGGTTGAGGTCTTGGTAAGGAAGTCCAAGCCTAGAATGATGGGGAATGCCAGGTTGTTGTCATCGATGATGTATGTTTCTAGCGACCACATCATCTCATGCCAGCCGTAGAGTAGCTGTACCTTTCCTAAGGCTCCATGGCATGTCTTCCCGTCAGCCAAAGCAAAGCTTTGGTTCTCACTGGGCTTCAGTTGCTCTCCTTTACGGACTACATCCAGCCATTGGCTGTGTCGCATGAGGGAGTATGTACATGCAGTGTCAAAAACAGCTTTACACTGCATTCCTCTCACCTCTACGGGGACATGTAAGAGACTTACTGGATTTCTCTTCCCTCTCTGCACTATGGTCACTATATCAGCAGGTTTCTTAGCGCTCCATTTTTCCTGGGGCCTTTTGTTCAATTTCTCTTTTTGTTGATCCACTTTCCCCCAATATTCTTTTGCAGCTGTGCAATCTTTTTCCACTAATGTGCCTATTGACACCAGTTGGTCCACGGTTCTGACAGTGCCCCGAAGACAACCAGCTATTCTGGGATTACAGTTGTTGAGTATTTTCCTCACCAACTCCGCCTCGGTGATATCGGGTTTCCATCGTAGACAAAGGGCTCGGTAATCATAGGCAAAATCCCTCAAACACTGTTCGGGTACCTGCACCATATCCCTCAACTTCTCCTCCACTTCCATGAGGTAATCAGGAGGTAGGAAAGCTGCATGAAAAGCTTCTTTGAATTCTGGCCAGTTGTGTACTGTGCTTTTTGCTACACACCACCAACTATGCGCTGGCCCCTTAAGAACCCCAGATAAAGCCCCTATTAGCTCTGCATCTGTTAATGGCCTAACTTCAAAGAATGTTTCACAGCGATCTACAAAGTTCAAAACCTCTCCAACCTCCCTAGAACCACCGAACGAGGGGAACTCCATATGAATGACAGGCTTTGAATACACCACCGGTGTACTGCTTGGATGGCGGTATACTGCTTCTACAGGTGTGATGGGGTTTATGTTGTCAATGACTCCTGGTGGTTGTCCCAGCGGAAGTAGGTCAGTGAATGATGTCCTGCCGTGTGGCGCAGCATCAATAGTATCAGGTTCTCTTCTGGCAATCTCTGCTCGGCCGACAGAAACCCCAGCAGAGGGAACTGAATGAGTAGGAGTGTGATAACTAATATGAGGACCGGACACCTGAGTGTCAGTACCAAGAGAAGGAGCATGGGTGTGAGAGGCACTAATGAGAGGTGTTTGAGCTGGAGTGGTGCGACCATAAGACGTCTGAAAACTAGCACCAGCACTGACAAAGGGCCTATGGACAACAGGGAGGCTGGCGCGCTTCAGCCTTTGGATTTCTGCCTTCCATTTTTCATCACGCCTTTGTAAACAGTCAACCAGTTTCTCTTCAAAGTTTTTCAAAGTTGACATAACATGATGCTCCAGTGCTTCAACATTCTTATTCACGAAGCCTCTGATGCTATCTTCTCGGTTTAGCGCACTATTAACTGAATCTCTAAAATCAGCCTCAAGGGAGTTAACTCTCTCTATAACTGTTCCCAAGTCTGTGGAGAAAGATGCAAGAGCAGGATATGCCTGGTAAGATGTATTATCCCAATCTCCTACACTTTCCTCCTGCTCTGCATCAGATATATAAAGAGAACCGATCAAAGAGGTAACATCAGTAATAGATCTTCTTGTTATCCATGCATCACCTCTATTCTCATGGTGTTGCCCACTGTTCTCCTGTGCTATACTACCTTCTTCAGACTCATTCTCTTCTAATTGTGCTTCCATATTCTGTTGTACATTTTCTTCAGAAGCCATTGCCTGACTATGGTTATTTTACACAAGTACAGAACACGTTTTTCTCTTCTCATCCAATCAATACAATTCAACACATTGGCAGTTTCAAAATCTCCAAAAATGTTCTCTTTAAATAATATCAGATTTTTAAATCACATTTCATTCCCCATACTGGCCACCATCTGTAACGATCAACTATCTAAACTAGTTGTGTTAATTAAACGCACAAGGGGTTCTTGAATGAAATAAGATTATAAAGGTAAACAGAAATAATAAACGGATAATCTGCTCCTTTAAACAAAATAAACAGAGACAGATTTCATGCATGGATCCATTATATTGACAGTCTTCCAGCCACACAACACAAACAAAACAAAACAGTCCGCTCTGGGATACATAAAAAGTGTCTTTACTGCCTAATCCAGGCTATTGTTCATTGTGAAAAAAATGTTGCTCCTGCGCCCGTCGGCGGCAAAAACAGAAATGTTTGTAGGCCTTTTACGGCTATATTCCACACAAAAAAGAAACACGAGGTCCTGCGTGGCACACAGGAGCGATCTCACCCTGTGTCGGAGAGAATATCTCTCTCTCTGTGCGCGTCCTCTCCAAGGAGACGTGCTTCCAGGTCGGTCGATGCAATATCCACATACGGTTACTTTCAGTTACTTCCCCTATTTTTACACATGCTGAGAAACCGTAACCATCCCGCTGAATACCCGCATTCACCACACACAGGCTTCCTCCTCCCGTGAGAACCACCCCTGGCATCCTGTTGACGTGCCCTCTAAAAAGCCTCTGGGCGCGCCGCGACAGGTGAATATGCAAATGAGGCTTGCAGAACCACACCCTCAAACCAATATAAAAGTGGACATTTTAACGATTGTAGTTGCGAGGATAATACACATGCATCATAGATTCTCATTTCATTTCAATCTAAACTACATGCCTTAACCCTTTCCCCTGCCCCTACAGTTTATAACAAACACTAAGATCAATCTGCGACTGTCACACAGTTATGGGGAGAGTAGGGGCTCAGAATACTGAAATCTGTATTGTTTCATAGTTTTTTACTTCTAATTTTGTATTCTTGTCTAAACCACACACTGTTATTTACTCAACAATAACACATAATTATCCTTGTGTTTATTTGTTTGTTTGATTAATAAACACAAGTTGGAGTCCATCAGGACCGAGGGTCGGAGCAGCTCATTTGCTTTAGAGAATTTTACACCCAGAAGTAAGTATTCTCTCCGCTTCACTTGACAAACCCTGTGATAGTCCTCAAGCTCTGTGATTGGATGTTTGAGTGTGCGCCGAGGGTTACGCCGAGCGTCGAACAGCACTTTGAAATGGGATGGAACCACGGCAGACTGTCCAAAACTGGATTTGAATGGGTCCACCCCGTCCCCCCTCCCCCACCCCGTCCCCAGAACTACACATGCTGGCTATTGTGTGTTTGGCAACATGCTCTATGGCACGTCTCTACTGGGAATTGTAGTTTTAAAAGACGTTTTCGTATTTCCCATAATAAGAAGTTGCCAGTATTAAACTGTGTGCATCCCTGGAGGTTTAGGGGATAGGAAACACTCAAATTGAAAACATGTAATTAATAAATGGTTGAAAATGGCTTGTGTCCATAATGGACAGCATTAATATATATACCCACATGCCAGTCAGAAGAGCTTTATTTAACAGCTGGTCTTATGTCTGTGACCCCTCCTGTTGTTCATTGATAAGCCTGAAACATGCACTTGTCAAGGTTCAGAGGCAAATATGCCATCGATCATCTTACATTACATTGCATTTAATAATAATAATTCCTTACATTATTATAGCGCTTTTTCAATGACTCAAAGCGCTTTACATATACACACATTACACATATATGATACATATATGATACATGCAATGGTCAGAAACTGCAGACAATACCCACAGGAAGTGTCTTGGACACAGACGCAGCAGCGGCGGGTTTCACCCCTTGATCTGATGATCATTGCACAGTGCACTGCACCACATCTTCCATCTTCACGCCTCGAAGTCATCGAGGCGCTTTTACAAGTATACATTGGTATCATACATGTACTGTGGACAATACCCACAGGAGCAAATCCGGGTGAAGTGTCTTGCCCAAGGACACAACGGCCTGACGCAGTGGCGGCAGGAGCGGGTTTCGAACTGGAGTTCCCCAGCACTCCCCCTTGATCTGATGATCGGATGCATAGACCACTGCGCCACCCGTCCCCTGACGCTTTTATCCAAAGTGACTTACGACTTGAAGAAAACAGAATCATAAAGTACATCAGGTTTCATAGAGCTAAAACATTTCAAGTGCTACTCAACTGGCTTTAGATAAGCCAGTCCTTTATTAGTATATAAGTGCTTTGTTAGTAATGATATCGCTCAAAGTGGAGTCGAAAGAGAGATCCTAAGTTGGAAACATTTGCTTTACATCAGCATGTGTAACAGTTGTAAATATGCAGTGGTGTTTATTTGTAAATCATTTAGTATAATCACACACATTCTGTGTTTTATATTTAATAATTCTGTGTTCTTTATTTATTGATTGTTCAATACCTGACAAGGTCGGAGATGAAAAACCTGGGTCGCAGGTTCCTCAACAGTGCATTACAAGACATCTATCAATATGTGTCTGTGTATACCTCCACCATTAAACTGTCGTATTCTGCACATTTCTTATACTATCTACATACATCTTATAAGAGTATAATACATATGTATAATATCAGTTAAATTAAGTGCTTAAACATACAGTAGTTAACATTGCAGGAAAGCAATAATTAGTAGGCTACTTTGTCAGGCTTGATATTTATACCCCCAAAGCTTTTTTCTTATTCAAAATAAGACCGTAACCTAAATTATAGTTAATGTTTAAATAAAGCCTTATTAGTTTGTCTGTCTGTGTCTCCTATTAATATCTAATGATAAAAATAATACATTTCAATAACGTGCTTTAACCACCAGGTGTCCCTTTCTATCAGCTTTGCACCGTTATGGTGTACATATACCAATATACCGATTGGATAAAATATAAAAGTCAGCCGAATTAGTATTGATACTGCAAGGAGATGTATTGTGTGAAGAGAAATTGAAGATTTTGTTTGATTGCTGATATATTTATGATTCACGTCACATATTCAGTTTTTCTAGAAGTCCTCTCATCATGGGCTCTATAAATAGCGAACTACGGCAGTAATATTTAATGCAGCCAAACCGTGTATTACAATGCCGTTATGTAATGACCTTCAAAGAGAAAAGCAAGCAAACTCGGAATAAAGTATTTTTTTTTTTTTTTTTTAAATGTTTTCGGATTTCACATCAACAGGAAGTCCGGTTAACTAAAATGTCCGTGCGGAACAATACCCCAACCCATAAATCCTCGGGTGAATAATGTCAATCACCACATTACACACATCCCTTCACATTTAAATTTAAATTTACATTAAAGTATTTCGTATTTTCGCACAACGGTACGTCCATTAAGGCGAGACACCCCAGGTGAATAGGGTAATTGTTTTAACTTAAAGGTATCAGCTAGACATTTCTCCAGTTAATTACTTACAATAAGGCAATTGTCTTTTGTATTACAAGTTTTCTGAAATAGCATGTTTAAATATGCAAATTATCCATGATCTCATTAAATATGCACATATTTTAACACATTTCAGGAATCGAAATCTGAACTTTGGATAAAGCCAGATTCAAAATTATTGTTTCATTTTGTAGTCATATTAGTATCTAAGGCTTTTACAGAAGGGATTTTGGATATCTCTTTTTATCACTCCATAAATCAGAAAATACTGTCAACAGCCCTAAAATATCCATTTCCGCCATGTTTTTAGGTGTACAATGTTGTATAATTCAGGCTATGAATTATATATGAACAAACCCTTCTGTAAAAGCCTTCATAATATTGATAGGAATATAACTGGAAGGTTTGCTGTCTCTACGTGCTACTGAAGTTGAAATGTCGAACTTAGAGTAGGAGACAAAACTCATTTTGAGAAAACGACCTTTAAAGATTGCAGTGAGGCGCTAGCGAAACCCTCCTGTTCTTTGGATGATAGCTTGCACATTGACGCACTCCGTGAAGGTATTTCATGAAACGGGGTCATTTGTTTTTTGTATAACCTTGCTTTGTGCAAGTGACAATTGTTGTCGTCTTCTCTGTGAACGTTTTTTTCGCCGTTCTTTTGCCATTTTGAGATTTCAATTTCTAGCGGAAAGCTAACCAGGAAGTGTTTTAGCACACCACTAGACGCATCTGAACGAATCACGTTGTCAGAAATTGACACCAGCCAATGAGATTTCGTTTCTTGGTTTAAGACCCCTTTGTGCTTTCACGATTGGTTGCTGATACAAAGGAAATGACCATATTTGGATCCGATGAGATTGTGCAGGAGAGACACAGCTTTCCAACGATATCTCTGTTGACATGGTGCACACAGCGGTCGCGGTACTTTATGTTACGTTAGAATGCTAACTTTTGGTGAATTTAGGAGAAATCTGCAAATAGACAAACAATAGTAAAATAAACACTTAAATGTGTATTTTGTATGTTTTCCTTCCAAAAGCCTGAAAGAAAACATGTTATAGAATCAAAATAGCACAAAATCTCAAAATTGACCAGTACTTGAAAAACGATGTTTTTGCCTGCCGTGTCTCTTCCACAACCACACCCATGGATTAACATCGATTTAATACATTAATGTAGCCTTTGTTTCTGCTAAAAGAGGTGTCGACCAGCTGGGGCAACAAAAAAATCGGCGAAATCGAGTGTGGCGGCCAGGGGCGCTAGGGGCCGCCCCACCTCTTCCCACATACAAATATATATATATATATATATATATATATATATATTAGTGCTGTCAAAATTATCGCGTTAACGGCGGTAATTAATTGTGGCATTAAGTGGCAGCGCCAGGGTATGACTGGGGTAGGCTACACCCATACGAAGAAATGGCTTAGCCCCACCATGAAAAATGATGTTAAAGTAAGCAAAATAAAGTCTGCCAACTCGCGCGGAGTAAATTGCACAGACAGCAGTTAGTAAGATTGATTTCAGTAGCCACGGTTTTGAAAACTTTTGTCACGTAGTGATCATCTTCTCAATAGAACATCTTTGATAACGGCGTGGTGTTGTTGCAGGAAGTCCCGACGGAGAATAATATGGCTCTGGTACGGGGTGCACATAACTGGTACGCAGGTTATGTGCGTAATCTGAAATGCGTACCGTCACTTGTGTCACAAAGCGCATTTGCGTACCGACGTACTTGTGAAGCTTTTCCAGAAGGCGGTTAGATCACCGGACGACGGAGTCGGTCTCCGTGTGCACAGACAGGGCTGCTGTTAACGTCGGTCTGTACAACGGAACTGTGCCAAAACTACGCCAACCGGCTGCGGAGGGAGACTCCCCCCATCACTGGAGAACTGCGCTAAAACAGCTGATCACAACGTTCACACTCTGTGGTCACGAAGTACTCCACTAGCGCGCCCCCCCCCCCCCCCTCTGTCGACTTTTCTGAAGTACTCCACTAGCCGCCGCCGCCGCCCTCCCCCTCTGTCGACTTTCCTGAAGTACTCCCCCGTTGATAGAAATCAACACGTAATGAATTAAGACCCCACGGTTTGATGATTGATAGGTGTGTGGGTTGTCTTTCATTTTGACATGCAGAACAATGTTATAATAAACATACATACTGTATGTTAAATGGATATATCCGCCTGCTTTCATTTATCTTTCCATTCCCACAACAATATACATAAATAAATGGCATATTTTGGACATAGTTCGAATGGTGATTAATCATGATTAATTAATTTTTAAGCTGTGATTAATCTGATTAAAATGTTTAATCGTTTGACAGCCCTAATATATATATATATTTTAAAAATATATTTTTTTATTTTATTTTTATTTTTAATAAACAAGGTAAATATTATATAATTGGTATCAGTAAAATGTATAATCTACAATAAAATCTCGTTTAAAATTGTGTTACGACGATGTCTAAAGTTACTGATAAGTCACATGTTTCCTGCCTGTCCTTGCCCATGTGTCATTTACCTTTATATATACAGTCAATGGTCATTACCCTCTCTCGTCTGGGCGGTAAGAAAGGAGCCCTCAACCAGTGCAGCAGCAGCCACTAGCAGCTGACTGTTGCTATCTGTAAACTATGATGCCGAAACATAATTTCAGCCAATCAGTGTCGTCAAATCTGATGATCACCGGGTGCCAATGTCAGCGCCCGGTCCAGTCTGTGAGTAGTTTGGACACTAGTGACTCGTATCCGGTGGGGTGACGCAGTACGGCAGTAGTTGATGAGGATGGCTTCATGTGCAGGTGGAGTCCCCGCCCAATTCCGTCCAAGAGCTAATCTCCAATCCTTTCGAAAGGAGAAGTTTGGGAGATAAACTGTTGCTTAAAGACCTTGGACCGGACCAACCCGATTTGTATATATCGCAGCAAGCTCGTGAAAAAGACAAAACGTATCAACGAGGCTTCTCACATAGCACCAGAAAGGCATGGCTAGCTGGATGCAAACAGGTAAATGCTGTCTTTTGTTTCCCATGCTTGCTCTTCAAACAGCCGGGGACAGATACGATCTGTTCAGAAACTAGACAAAAGTTAAACAAGTACAAACCACAGACTGTCTGTGTCATGGAGAATACAGTCGCTGGTTTATGTATGTCTGTATAGGCCGTTGTTGTGAGTGTGGACGGTCGGAGCATATATAACGTTAGCTTAGCCAAGCTCCATTTAGAAAACACGCATTTTAAAAGGGTTTTTCGCCTGCCGTCTGTCTGCAGACTTGTCAAAGCGTTAATTCATGGTTTTTACTAACCGGTATCAGTATGTTGTTAATTCGGCATCATTTTGAAACGTGTATTACAATTAAATCACGGTAAAAATATGTTCATCTTGTTGTAGTTGTAGCCCCCTTGCCAGCGATTCTCTCTCTAGTTTAGTATACTCAGCCCGACTCAGCCTGGTTGTTCCTGGCCCAAGAACCACGATTTTATGGGGCCAGAAAAACTGTGAATTATACGGTGGCCCTGAAGTGCAAGACACCACAGCATTTCAGAAAACACAACAGCATTTCACAAAACGCCGCAGCATTTCACAAAACGCCGCAGCATTTCACAAAACGCAGCAGCATTTCACAAAACGCCGCAGCATTTCACAAAACGCTGCAGCATTTCACAAAACGCCGCAGCATTTCACAAAACGCAGCAGCATTTCAGAAAACGCCACAGCATTTCACATTGGACGGAAAGGGTATTCCTTAGGGAGAACACTTCTTGTTTGTGATTGGACAGAGCCAGCCAGAGAAGCACTGCTGTGATTGGTTGTTTTTGCTGCCAGTCAAGAAATGACGCTTCGTGATTGGCCCAACACATCAGCCGTTAGCTGTTAGCACACACTCAGAGCTCACAGCTCCTCATATCTGTTCAGAAACTGGCCAAAAGTTAAACATATACAAAACACAGACTGTCTATGTCATGGCGAATACAGTCGCTGCTTTATTTATGTCTGTATGACGTTGTTGTGAGTGTGGACGGAGCAGCTACAGGTTAGTTTAGCCTGATTGATCCGATGCCGATAGGATTTACAGATACGGCCCGCCCCCTCTCCAGCGTCTTGTTTGAATGACAGGAGTAAACACAGAATTAATGCTTTATTAATTCATGATTTTTAAGGGGCTTATCTCCATGTAAATACTATGGTAGACCACCCAATATTCGCATCGCTCTAATCGCTCGAGTTTCACCGCGGCTGTCAGCTGTTTGCTCCTGTCATTCAAACAAGAGGCGCTGGAGAGGGGTCGGGGCGTATCTCCATGTAAATCCTATGGGAGATACCAACTACAACAAAATGAACATATTTAACCCTGATTTAATTGTAATACACGTTTCAAAGTGATGCCGAAGTAACTACATACTGATAACGGTTAGTACAAACCATGAATTAACGCTTTGACAAGTCTGCAGAAAAGACGGCAGGCGAAAAGCTTTTAAAATGCATGTTTTCTGAATGGAATCGGATACATCAGGCTAAACTAACCTGTTGCTGCTCCGTCCACACTCACAACAACGTCATACAGACATAAATAAAGCAGCGACTGTATTCGCCATGACATAGACAGTCTGTGGTTTGTACATGTAACTTTTGTCCAGTTTCTGAACAGATATGAGGATTTTTTTTAAATAAATCTGCTCCAGTTGGAGTCAAATGTTTCCTAAATTTCCTAATTTTTATTGTGCAAGTAACATGCATCTCATGCAAAGACACACACACACACACACACACCACACAGACACACAAACACACTAATATTTTTTATTTATTTTTTACAATAATTATTATTTTTTCTTTTATGGAATGAATACCTATAGTGATAATTAAATGTTATACAATGATTTTTACAGTCTGGTACCTGAAAAAGGTTAAATGGCACTGATGGAACCAAATGTACCCAAATGTGCCCAAAGCTTAGTCCGCTTGGACCTTTTTTTGCTAAACCTCTCTAGAAAGGTCAATTCTCACTTGTTTTGCCTCAATCTTGATACAGGGTACTTAGTATATGGTATACTTTGGATTCCTAAAGCTTTTAGGCTACTAACCCATCATTCAAGGGTGGTTTTCACTATAAGTAATGGGTTTTATTTGGGCGGAGACAAGAATTTACACTTTTTGACTATGTTCCATCTGGATTTACTCTGACACTGAAACATCTTTATTGATTCTGACACTTCTGCATCCAACTCACAGATGTGACCTTGCTTTGATAGAAGAAATTATTAATATAACCCTTTTAGAAGTTAAGTTATAGTCCTTTGTTTTGGGCATGTCATTTTCGAGCCTGAAACCTGAAAAACAGGCTTGGGGCTTAAGAGGTGTTATGGAAATCTAGGGCCCAACACAGCTGGAGAGTACAAGTCAAATGATCATAACAAATAAATGGTGAATCGAGAAAAGCTGTCTTTTGGTTATTTATTTGAAGCTTCAAATACACGATATAATGATTGAATAATGTCACAAGTCGCACAGAGTATAAGATAGTCTGCGCGAGAGTGCGCAGGACAATGAAAAAGCAGAGATTATATAAGGAAAGAGTGGGAATATTATAACTCCCCTGTTCACACGGGGAGATTGTTATGAGACACCCAGTGGCCTTGAGTAGATAGCATAACGGTTCTCAGAGCAGGGAAGTTCGTGATGTGTCTGACTGTGTATGAGTCTCCCAGTCTGCTGAAACAGCTGTGGCCTTGCAGAGACTGGGAAACTCATAAGAGAATATAATAGAATAATAATGGTAAAAGCACAACAAGAGGAAATAAGAAGCATTTGGTTTAAACATATGAAAGATATAATAAGGATAATAATAAGGATGATAATAATAAAATGTTCCACTACATTCCCCCCTTTTGATCATACTTGATCAATAGAAAAAACAAATGATAGGATAGACTGATATAACACATCAATGAATACACTCCATCGCTGGTTTAAGTAAACACATCACAAATATATCATAGAAAACTGGCTGTTTTTGTGGAGGACAGACTCCAATATAATGTAAGCATAAAAGAGGAGATACACACATGATTATATTGATAAATCGGAATCAGACTCTTCTGATTCTAGCTGATCTATCTCACTGTGGCGCAAAGGATTGTCTTGTAATGGAATAGTAGTATACTGAACGAAAGCTAACAGGTTGTTAAGATGCAGCACGGTGTCAGTGATGTTCTTGGTGGCGTCGGGAATGTAAGTGCAACAGGAGTCACCGATCACATGACACAGGCCACCCTTTGAGGCGAACAAAAGGTCAAGAGCGAATTGATGCTGCATGAGCATGTTCCTAGAGGCTATTATGAATGGGGTCAAAGCCTGGAAGCCTTGAGTCGTCTCATAAGTCAGATTCTCTAGCCGGACGTGTAAGGTATCTATTTTATGGGCATTGTTTGCTGTACCCCACCATGGGAACAGGCCACCCATGAATTTAGCTGACAGCGGACGTCATATCTCTTTTTACCTTGTGGTGGTCGGGGTGTTGGAACTCTGGGTAATGATGTGTCGTGTGCATTAAGGACGTGAGTACAGTGACTGCTGGATTCAAATCCACTAGAGTGCATGTCCCTATCCAAAGGGGAGCCAGAACTTGATAGAGCTTGTTGCCGCACAACCAAACGTAATCTTCTGGCGCGCTAAACCCAGCATCACTGGGCCAGGCCAGTTGGAGGGAAATATGTTTAACATCAGGGAATGCTACGTTAGAAAGGATTCTCTCAGGGGCACCAGATATGTGACAATACGAGATTTTGTAAGCACCGTCACCGCATGTGTTCCGTAGGATGCGAGTACAACCAGTAGTAGTGCCTAGGAAAAAATAAGGTGGTGTAAGAGACGTTTTGTGGTAAACTCTCTGGATGCAGAGGTTGTGTTTCATCCCTCTCAAATGACTGGGGTGCACATGGCTGACGGGTTGGTACTTTGCGTATGTGGTATCAAGCGTGGATGCACGCAAAGAGGAGTCAGACCGATTGCTGCATGGTGGGGGAAGCTGCCTAGCATAACGCCACTCGGTTACGCTGTCTTCACCCTTGATGGGCCTCGTCAGAGCCATAAACGCGCAGAGGTGTTCAACCTGGGTCAGAGAGCGCGGACGAACTGGCACGGACATTGATGAGTCCTGGGGGAAAAGAGTGCATGCATAACATGACCCATGTTGTCCTGCGGCCTGCAAGAATGATCTCAGAGTGTGCCACCAGACGTTACCGGTGATCCCACTACTGGTCTGACCCACATCAATGTTGCTATGGTCGCCTATGTATAGATTAAATGTAGATGTACCTATGGATGTCAACAGTGGCGTCAAAGGTTGCTTACGCTTTTCCGGGTCTGAGTTTTGGGCGCGATGTCTATGTAAAATGTGCCACACGGGTCGGCGCCGGATACATACATACAGACGCCAAAATAAAATAAATGTGGTTCGCCCTGCTTTCCCCATGTACCTCTTAGATACCTCGATGTTGGCTGACATGCTGTGTGCTGAAATGGATACATAACATATAGGACTAGTCCTAACACAACTATCATGGCAAGTATGCAGAGGAACCATTCTATGAGTGTCCAGGCTCTCCAGTAGCATTCACATTGCTCACGGTTGCGTTGTCGTCTCTCCAGGCGAGCCCTCATCACGAGGGGGAAATGTTCCATGGAGTGTGTGAGTGTATTCTCTCGGTCGATTTCGTGACACGGACCGTCAGACTTCGCACACTGATAACACAAACGAGGAACCAGAGAGCATATGGAACCGCTCAGCTGGCACTCGCTCGTGACACCTTGTGTGTAGTGTGTTTTGGTGTATGTAGTGCAAGTGTGGTGCTGGTGGTGACTAGGACACGTCACTTGTTGTCATCTGTTGGTGACTTGGACATGTCACTTGTTGTCATCTGTTGGTGACTTGGACATGTCACTTGTTGTCATCTGTTGGTGACTTGGACATGTCACTTGTTGTCATCTGTTGGTGACTCGGACACATCACTTGTTGTCATCTGTTGGTGACTTGGACATGTCACTTGTTGTCATCTGTTGGTGACTTGGACATGTCACTTGTTGTCATCTGTTTCTATCGTTTCTCCTTTCCTGTGACCACGACCTTGCAGTGGCTGGCGTGGACCCATGTAGCTCTCTCGGCGACCTTGACCGCTGTCTGGGTGACGAGAAGCACCTGGTAGGGACCTGCCAACGATTGGATTTCCAGCTCTTTCTCCGGAAATCCTTGACCAGCACGAAGTCGCCCGGTTGAAGGCGGTGAAGCGGACCAGTGGCAGTCGCTAAAGTGGATGATAGGTTAACACAATATGACAACATAGCATCCTCACACACAGTTGTGGAGGGAGGAGGACATCCTGGAGCCTTGAGTCCAATCTGGATTAGCATAGGATTTCAAATGGGCTGAGTTGACTCCGTGTTCTTTTCCGCATCCTCATGTACATCAGCACAATAGGCAGAGCTTGTGTCCATGACAGACCTGTGTCTGCACAGCATTTTGCTAGTTTGTAATTTTCACAGTGCTTTTGAGCTGTTACTGTGAACCCCCTTGTGAACCACTCCTGATTTATAGACTCTAACATCCCCCCTTTTGACACATGATCCCACCCATGTGTCAACTTAGCGAAATGAGGGAAAAAAATGTCTGGGAAGACATGGATTGGAATTTGGGCCAACCCAAAAAACAGCCCCAGCAGCCTTCTATTGAGCTTTCTCAACTGGCGTAGCTAGCTGCTGCATGGAAGTTAGTGATGACATTTTGTCAGTAAAGGAGGAGACAGGGATTTTAACAAATGAGTGTGCGTGAGGTGCGAGAGGAATCAGGGCAGCTGCCTTTGCGGCTGAGTCAGCAGACGCATTTCCTAGGGAAACTGGGTCTGTACTGCTTGCGTGTGCGGCACATTTACAGACTGCAACCTCAGATGGGAGCAGAATGGCGTCTAGTAAGCCTGCAACCAGTACATGGTTAAGTACTGGTTTGCCATCAGATTTCAGAAATTGTCTACACTTCCAAATAGCCCCAAAATCGTGTACTACCCCGAAAGCATATCGTGAGTCAGTGTAAATAGTCACGGTTTTGCCTTCTGCAAACGTGCAGGCTTCAGTTAGTGAGATGAGCTCTGCTGCCTGTGCTGAGAGGTGACATGGAAGCGGTCCAGAACGGAGTACAGCAGAATCTGAAACAACAGAAAAAAACAAAAACAAAAAAAAACACAAAAAAAAAAAAAAAAAAAAAAAATTAGTGCCCCCTTGGTCGCGAGAGGCAGACCCATCAACATACAAAATGAGGTCAGCGTTGGTCAGAGGAACGTCTTTTAAGTCCAAACAATAAAAAAAAAAACCTGTCTGTCTTTAAGTCCGGTCTAGGTGTGCACACAATGGAAATTACGTCAACCGTCTTCAGGCAATATTCAAACTAAATGAAGTTTCTCCTTTTGAAACATCATGTGTTGAAATAAACACCTGCAGTTCAAAAAAAATGAATTGCCTAATATTTTTGTTGTGGAATCAATTAATTTCTTTCTTTAAAGGCAAAAACATGAAAAAGCTAAGAGAAAAACCCTATTGATACAATATTATTTGGAGCAACTTAATTTATAAATAGTTGTCAACTTAAAAACATGTGTTCATGTTCAACATGTGGTAATTAAGTACATACAATTTAAGATTAGATTTAAATCATACGGTAAAACAAGTTGGAACTTTTGGAGTAATCAACTTAAAAACGTGTGTTTATGCTACCAATTATTAAGTGAGTGGTAATTGAAAACACCTCTGATTGCAGAGGAAAAGCCTTCTCCCCTAACCCAAATAACTTTGTTGCTTTAACAACATTTCAATAGAAGTTGTCTTAACTCAATAACCATCGATGCAACCTATTGCCTTGATTTTCTTTGTTAAGCCAAGGCATTTGTTGTTAGAGTGTACGTAGACTGGGCCTCCCATATAACCTGTCTGAGCCGATATAAAAACCAATCAGCAAATAAACTTTTCAATACATTATTGATTACTATTTTTTAGGTCCTTTTAGGTTGGAAGTGAACATAAGTCATAGGTACATGGTGTACTTTTCCTTCACTATTAATACCTTTAGTTACTTCACAGATGTGGATGAATGATGTGAAATATAATCAAGTGTTAAATCAGACTTTAGTTCCACCTGGAGTGAATCCACAAGCTACTCTGCAGAATACAAAGCCATTCAAACTAGCTGCACCTTCACCAGCTTTGAGAACACTTTCATGATCAATCATTATAAACCATATCACATATATTATTCTGAAATGGACCAATCTGCACAACGACTACTTTTACTGTCTTTACTTTCACTATATTCTGATAATACTTTTCTACTTTTACTTGAAGAACATTTTGAATGCAGGACTGTTACTGTAACACTCTGGTATTTCTACTTTTACTCAAGTACAAGATCTGAGTACTTATTCCTTTACTCAAATACAATATCTGAGTACTTCTAATTTCACTACAATATCTGAGTACTTATTCCGCTTCTGGTAGTGTATTAGTCTGAATTGTAGCTACAAAATCACACAGAGCTGCATAAAAATAGAATAATATGTACACGTGTGTACAATGATTTGTAGGTAATTTTGACTACTCAAGACACCTCACTTATACATCTTCAAAGTATTGGCTTTCAGAATATTAAACTTGTTTCGGCAAATTCAGATGATAAATACAACTTTGAAGCTTGTAACGGCATAATTACAAGCAGAGAACGGACTGAGGTAACATCACAGCAAGCATAACGACAGCCGTGTGTTATGAACACATACGCAAGAATGACATCATCTGTTGCTTAGTGACTTTTTTAACATTTAGCCTTAACACAAACGTGTGAATGTGTAAGGTTTACCATTATATTCAAATGTGAACAAAAATGTACTGTCTTTGTGTACCGGAACACTGGAAAAAAAACATTTGAGACATCTATGGCAGTAAATATGTTGCAGAGGCTGGAACTTTTGGAGTAATCAGATAAGAATTCCGGACGAGCGTGCATGCACAGCTGCATTTACATCGTAAATCCTGGACAAATCTCCACTCGTCAGGAGGTTTGTCTCTGATCTTTTTGACAGGAAACACTGGAATCGTTACACGGAATAATGACCCCTTGTTTAAGCAGAGAGGTAAACACTGGCCATCAACAGCTTCACGTTTCAATGAGTACGGTACGTGAACGTGGACATTAACCCTACGTCATATCTGTGAGCTGCCCAGAGTGAGTATGGCACATCTGAAAGCGCGGCAGGAAGCTCAGAGATATGAGAATTACCTTATCCTCAACCAACAGCAATGTGCGCAGAACGGCTACGTTCGTGCACATTTTCCTTTGATACACGTCACGTGACATAGAGTACATGACATATTCTGTGTGTGTAGGTGTCTAATCAGTGACTGACTCCCAATCTTTAACGATTGGACCCAAATCCCTCCATCTATCAGTGGGGCCCCCTGGCTAGTGAAATGTGTGGACCGCCCCTGGGATTTGACACAGCTGGTTGTGTCTTGTGTGTGTGTGAGTCTAACAGAGATAGTGCTACCCAGCGAATTCCAATACATTTTTAAATATGAGCTCATCATTCACACATTCTAACAGTAAAACTCTCATCATAGCAGTTACGCGGATCTTTCAACCACGTTAGCAGTACAATGCAAAATGAGAAGTTTCCACACAGCAGGTGGAAAACCACGTTGACCAGTCAAATGCAACAACTCCTGAAAATCAGGATATGTCAGCCGCCCATTGATACACATTCACCAGTTCTTTATCATCAAATGACACTTTTTGAACCATCGTAGGAGATGGCTGTCGGACTTTAAGACCCTCATTTGTGGAAAAATGAGGTCCAAGCCGAACCGGAGAACCAGATCTCTGCCCAGTAAATGTATTGGGCAGACAGATGATAAAATAACTGTTTTTTACTGATGTGGGAAATGGATTACTGTCAACACCGTTATCTCCACTCTGAAGTGGTACAGAAACTTCTCCTTTTCATAAACCCAGCACATGAATAAATCTATCACTAAATTTGCATTCAGGCAAATCTACCCTTTTTTACCACAGAATGTGTAGCCCCAGAATCAACCAAAAATGTGTGGGACATTTCTTAACGCAAACATTCACTGTCATATTTCAAATATGTACCCTTTTTAATTACAGACATGTCCTCTAATTCTTCTAATTTCTCAATAGCATGTATGATGCGTGTGTGTGTGTGTGTCACTTCCCTGGTTTGATGCTGCTGGCTGAATTTCCATCTCGCTCGATTGGGCCCCTTCCCTGCTGTCCCCCTCTGCCTCCACTCCAGTGTTCTGTGAGCAGTCCCATAATCCAATGTTCAACACTTCCACACTTGGAAACATCTTTCTTCAAATGAACGTCTTGCTTCTTGTCCTCTGCCTCTGAAAACCTCCTCTGCCTCTCCCTCGGTATTGTGAGCGGCCAGCATTTTGTTTAGTTTGCGCTGTGTCTGTGAATCCGTTGAGAAAGGCATTACTGAGGTTTGTTTCCCAAACACCTGCTTGGTCTCCTAGGGCATCGGGTTTGTTTATCCCGCTGTTGTCGAGCTTGGAGTTGACGCTGACTGCATGGCTGGGGCTTGTAGTGGAGGTGGTTGAGGTGTTCCAACCAGATTGCCAGGGTTGTACGCCGGAGGAGGGAAGGGATACCCAGTCGAGGAGAGGTCATTCAGGCCTGCAATGGAAGGACACAGAGATGTCTGGGGTTTACATGTCTTTTGGAAATAATGTATTTCTTTTCTTCACATTCATTTTCAACCTTAATATTTTATTTAATCCCCAAGGCCAACTGCCTTTTTTTTACTCCCCAGTATTATAAACACTTTCTATGAGTGTCCAGTTTTTCCAAGTCTTTTACTTTAATTGTACTTTTCTTTTTCATCCCATCTCCATACTCTTGTAATTTATCTCTTAGGTTTTTGATTTTTAATTTACTCAAAGAACCTCCCTTAGGAAATCCGAACATTTCCATCCATATATTTAATTTAGACAGACTTTCTTCACCATATTTTGCTCGCATGACATCAACTATCGGACCCTCAGGAGGCTGTACATACCCCCTCCCCTGCTTTGCCCCCATAGCAAAGTCTTTTAAAGTGTCACCAAAACACTCCGTGTCACCAAAACACTATTAAAGTGTCACCAAAACACTCCGTGTCACCAAAACACTATTTTTCATCCGTCGATGCTAGATATGCCAAATATCTCTGTTTTCGAGCAGTCCCTCTCCTGATGTCATGGAGTTTTAATTACGTTTAACTTTAAACAATTTAGACTTTGCACATCTCACCGAGTATTGAAAGCCCTTTGAGTTCGTTGGATCTCGTGAAGTCAATCGGTTCCACCCCTCACGCTGGTCCCCTCGTCCCGTACGTTTTATGTCGGGGTAGAGGAGGATCCAAGATCCCGGAGCTAGCAGCCACCAGCGTCCAGAGGTTTCCCCGATCAAACATACAGAGATCCTGCCGACAACGCCATTTGTTATGGAAATCTAGGGCCCAACACAGCTGGAGAGTACAAGTCAAATGATCATAACAAATAAATGGTGAATCGAGAAAAGCTGTCTTTTGGTTATTTATTTGAAGCTTCAAATACACGATATAATGATTGAATAATGTCACAAGTCGCACAGAGTATAAGATAGTCTGCGCGAGAGTGCGCAGGACAATGAAAAAGCAGAGATTATATAAGGAAAGAGTGGGAATATTATAACTCCCCTGTTCACACGGGGAGATTGTTATGAGACACCCAGTGGCCTTGAGTAGATAGCATAACGGTTCTCAGAGCAGGGAAGTTCGTGATGTGTCTGACTGTGTATGAGTCTCCCAGTCTGCTGAAACAGCTGTGGCCTTGCAGAGACTGGGAAACTCATAAGAGAATATAATAGAATAATAATGGTAAAAGCACAACAAGAGGAAATAAGAAGCATTTGGTTTAAACATATGAAAGATATAATAAGGATAATAATAAGGATGATAATAATAAAATGTTCCACTACAGAGGCTAATCAACTCCTCCATAAAACCCTGGTCATGTTCACACTCCAGTGCCAGATAATTCCGTCTCACTCGGTAGAGCTGAATGTCATAGTATCCTAGCTTGCTGTTTTTGTTGAAGAGTAACCTTGTTTTTTCCTCTGTTTTTCCAGAGAGGGAAAGTGCAACACTTTCTTTCCCTGTAAATGCACAGAGAATATGCTCATCATAGCTTTAAATGCATTTACAGCACTTATCATGTCAGCAACAGTCTTTACTTTGCCTTGCAGTTCACAGTTCAAAAGGTTCAGTTTCCCAGTGATGTCTGTTAACAATGCAAGGTCAAGTATCCACTCAATGTCCTCAAGCAGTGAGGCGTCTTCCCCTTTGGATTGCAAGAATACTTTGATTTCACCCAAAAGTGGCAAAAAACACTGCAATACTCTTCCCCTGCTGAGCCATCGGATGTATGTGTGTAATAACAGGTCACCATATTCAGCTGACAGCTCCTCCAACAGCACTTTGAATGTCTTTTGTTGTTTGGCTTTGGAGCGGATGCTGTTTATGATTTTCACGACAGGGGTCATCACATGATTAAAGCCGGTCACTTTTGCACATAATGCCTGCTGGTGAATGATGCAGTGGTAATGTAGAAATGTTGGGAAGGCTGAGTCACCTTTGCATTGCGCAATGAATCCTGCATGTCGGCCCGTCATTGCGAGAGCTCCGTCTGTAGTCACCGACACCAGCTTTTCTAATGGTACCTTCTTCTCCACGAAGAAGCTCTAGACCGCGGTGTAAACGTCAACTCCCCTTGTTGTTGTCTTCAGGGGCAGTAGTGTCAAGAGTTCTTCTTTTGTGGAGAAATCATCAAACACCATACGGATAAACATCATCAGCTGTGCTGTACTGCTTCTGTACACGGTCTCGTTGCACTGGATGCTAAACCACCGGCACGTAGCCAGATCCCGGTCCAGCTGCTCTGTCAAGTTGCCGCACATAGCCGACACTCTTCTAACGATCGTACTGCCCCCAGCTGGACATCGGAGAGAGTGGAGATGACATCGGAACCATTCTTCTCGTCACTGAACACAGTGTTTGCAATAACCATCATTGCACCTTTCAAGACCTCCGTCCGAAAAAGCTTTCTTGTTCTTTACCAAAAAATTAGCAGCTCTAAATGAGGCTTCCGTTGCATTTTGTGACTTTTTCACCGGCCTCGTGAAAAAAGACTGCTGCTTCCCCAAAGCTGCCTTTAACTGACGGGCTGTTGCTGCCCGTAGTGCGCTGCTAGGTTGGATAGTTAGCATTGTAGCTCTTGTGACACGTATCAAAGTGTCTCTCAACATTGTGCCGCTTTGCGATCGCCACAGTCGCCCCGCAAATGAGACATACACACTTTTCTTTCACTATAGTAAAAAAGAATTCTTCCTCCCAAACGTCTTGAAAACAGTAATTTTTCTTTCTCTTCTCTGCCATGTTTAGGGTAAAACCCGCAGCTAGCGCACCATAGTAGCTGCTCACGCTAGCTTGTCTCAGCTAAAGGTGGAACGGAGATTTGGTGCGTGGAGTTCAACTCTGACCCTATCTGGGGTCAGAGTTCAATTTCACACACCAAATCTCCATTTCACTTACATATGTACATACAAAATGTGTGCTTTTAAAATGTTATATTCAATATTGTCATTTTAAAATAAAAATGTATTAAATAATTTTTTTAGACGGAGCTTCATGGTGACTTGTGCTATTTTTAGAACATGCACGCGGGTGACCAATGTCCACCCTGCGGGCGACTAAGTGCCCGCGGGCACCGTGTTGGCTACCCCTGGTATAAATGGACATAGTGTCCGTGGCGTCACCCATAGGATTCTGCAGAATTTCTGAGAAGCCTAAAGTAGGCAGTGTCGGTCACTAACGGCTCGACAGTGACGTCAGAGTCTAACTCCCGCCTGCTCCAGCCTGATCCAAATAAGGGCAAAGAGGCGGGCCGAGGCGGGCCGAGGCGGGACCTCCTGCCACCCAGCTGGAAGTTCCAGAGCTAGCTGAGGTTACCAAGCTAAGCTAACATGCACAGCAGTGCCGTTCTGTGATGCTAGCCGGCAAACCTAAATCTGTTGCTCCCGGTCAGCACATTGTACGTTGCTTAAAGGTGACCTATCATGCAAAATGCACTTTTTTACGCAGGGCCGCCCCTGGCCAACTTGGGGCCCCAAGCGACATTGTGAGATGAGGGCCCCCCCCCCAACCGACAGGAGTGAAAACATTTGTTTTGGAAACAAAGTAGGCTACTTTGCAAATATAATTCCTGTTTATTATTATTATCAACACAGTTACTTTGTATACAGTGAGGTAAATGGTAAATGTGAATTTATGTCGTTCAGTGTGCGTTTACAGGTGAATACGTCTGCATTTCCTGCCAAATACTAGCCTCAAAAAGATTAAAATATAAGTAATGCAAATAAACTACTTCTACTAATTATAATAATCATAATCAATTCAATAATATAAATACTATATTTTATTATAATATAGTTGTAATATAGTCAAGACAAAACATGCTTATGACATGCTCAAAAACTGATATTTCTTAAATCTGTATTCAAATGTAGTTCCTTCTGTCAGCAATGTATCAACAACTACACACACATTTCAATCAGTATTTCTCTGTGTTGTGGTTGACATGACGATGACTGTTACGGCCCGTCCACACAGCGGCTTTGGAAAAAGCTTGCCGGCGGGCGTGTCTGAAGCTCGACCAACAACCAATCACATGAATCTCCCGCCCCGGACACACAAGCAGCGGTTTGATTGGCTAGAGCTTGTACTGGCATATGATTTGATTGGCTGACGCTTCCACCGAAAGCTTCAGAAGCTTAAAAAGTTGAACATTGCTCAACTATTGCAGCCTGAAACGCCAGGAAAGCTCCGCTCTGCTTCCCACAATGCAGTTCGACGAAAAGTGACGTCACCCCATTCAAAGTGAATGGGCAGAAGCTTCCAACGCCGCTGTGTGGACGGGCCGTTAGGAGTTAAGGGGAGAGGCTGAGCATCACCATGATGATGACTGTTAGGAGTTAAGGGGAGAGGCTGAGCATCACCATGATGATGACTGTTAGGAGTTAAGGGGAGAGGCTGGGTATCACCATGAAATGTGCAAATTGACATAAAAGGGGAAAAAATGCTCCATGTTTTTTAGGCTGTAAACTTTAACTGTTATGTAAGCCAACTAGACAGACAGTGTATCACTCTTCCTCCTGTACATTAGCAGATAAAAGGCATCTCATACTTGAATGAATGTTAAATAAAGAATGCTGGAAATAACTGCATCTCCATTAGCCTGTATGCTATGCAGAGACTGCCTTCTTCATGTCGTGAATTGCAGCTGATGTTTTAATATGGCAATTGGCAATTTGACTTATACAACATTTGCAAGTTGTACATTTGACTCATACAATAACCCACCTTCGAGTGATACTCTTTTGTTTTTTTCCCCTCTTGCTTGCTCCGGACTGAAACTGTCTTTTCACCAACATCTCTTCACCTGCACTAGTGGCCGTATCAAAGCCGTGATTGGTCAGATGTCGATTCATTGCAACGGTGTTGGGTTACTGCGAGAACTGCGCACAGCAGCTGAGGCCCTCTGGGCGGGGCCCCCTGCACAAGGCGGGGCCCCATGCAGCCTGCGTGATTGGCCTGTAGGGAGGGGCGGCCCTGTTTGTACGTCTTTTATACATGAATATGTGTCCCCGGTGTTCCAGGGAACTCACCAAGTGTCAGAAAACACACCCCTCTCTCTTTTCCTCCATACCCAAATCTCTAAAAACGGGGCTGCAATGGATCTGATACAGACTGATCCAGATTTGAATTATTTTCTACGTCACAGAAGTGGTTCTCCGCCTATATGGCCAACTCTCCACGTATCAGGGGAATGTGGGATTGGGCCACCGCCGGCCATAGAGTGACGAAGTCACGCCCATCTTCTTCCGGTCCATGGGACCTTATTTCGGAAAAATAATGTATTGAAGTCAATAGAGAGAGAAAACGTATCTTTTGATCCCGTTTGAATTGTGCCATGAATTACACATCGCAGGCCCATTCCCCAGAGACAAACATCAAGGAAACAGGTTTAATCCTCTTCTTAATTTGCTGTGCCGTTGTCAGGCTGTGGTGGTTTGAGGCCAGGACAGGCTGTTGTTGATAGCCTATACATGTGGTGCTTCTGAGTTGTTGTGTATGTCCGTGCGTGTGTGAGCGCATTAGCGTGTTTGGGTCGATGGGGGGGCAAAACAATATTTGCACCGGGGCCAATCACAACCTTGTTACGCCACTGGAGGGAACTGCCTGAAGAGGGCTAGGTGGGCGCTGAGCTACAGAGTCTCGACACAGCAACCTCCTAGAGCTACGGGCAGTAGTGTTAGTCCTCCGGCATTTCATGCCTCTAATTCAGGGGAGAAATCTAATGGTCAGGAGCAACAAAAGCACCACAGTGGCTTATATCAACAGGCAGGGCGGAGTTCGCTCCGCCGCCCTGTTGGCCACAGCGGAGGAGCTGTGGTTATGGGCCTCAGAGGTGGTGTTATCTCTGAGAGATGGCTGGGGTTCCATCGATGGTGTGAGGAGCGGAGAATAGAGCCCCTATCTTGTGAGCTAGGCTCTATTTTGTCCTTCTTACAGTTATTAGTGGACAGAGGGCTGGCACATTCCACAGTGAAGGTGTATGCAGCAGCCATCTCGTCCTGTCATGAGGGATTTGGCGGCAGGTCAGCCTTTAGTCAACCACTGATGTTGCGGTTTTTACAGGGGGTATGGAGGCTGCGCCCTGTGGTGCACGTCTCCACCCCGCAGTGGGACCTGCCCCTAGTGCTCGAGGCTCTGGCCTCGGGGCCGTTTGAGCCTCTAGAGCTCTCCTCTCTGCAAGCATTGTCGTGGAAAACAGCTTTGCTTCTTGCCTTAACGTCAGCCAAAAGAGTGTCCGAGTTAACTGCTCTGTCGGTGCACCTGAGCTGTTTATTGATTCGGGGTAACCAGAGCGGCGCGACACTTAGACCGAACCCCTCCTTTGTGCCCAAAACCTAAGGAGTGCGTTCAGGTCAAGGGCTATTCAGTTGGGGGTTTTAGTCTCCCCCCATGGTGGGGCCAGGGAGGCTAAACTGCACCTCCTCTGCCCGGTGCGTGTGCTAGCTTGTTATGTGGAGCGCACAGCTGCCCTTAGACGCACTGAACAGCTGTTCGTGTGCTTCGGGGGCGGTGTGATCGGGAACGCTCTGTCCAAGAAACGCCTGGCAGGCTAGCTCTGCGAGTGCATTGCACATACCTGCGGACAGGCAGGGAGAGCCTGCCCCAGCCCCACAGGTTTTCGTGCGCACTCCACACGGGCCAACCTGATCTCACCAGAATGCGTGACTCCACCACGACTCCTTAACACCACAATGCGTGGTGGAGTCACGAACTTTGTTACATTTACGTGTCTGCACCACGCAAACAACCCCAATGTAAAGTGAATGAGGCTCCTTTGTCGTGGTGCACACACGCATTTCTACAACGTCCCGCAGTGAGCTTTTATTCTATAAAACGGTTTTTAAATCTACTTTATAGCTTGTAGTAACTCACGGGAGGCTTCTTTTATTTTATTTGTATTCATAATTATTTTTATTTTTCGTCAGAATGTAAAAATTACATTAGTTACGAATTTGTGTTCTCAAAAAACAGTGCATTGTGTGTAATGCAACTTTGATTTTTATTAAATTAGTTGGATAACGGAGAATTCTACACCCGGAAGTAAGTAGCCTATTCTCCTTACTGTCGATTGATTTTACAGTGATATCTGCACTACTCATCGACTAAAAAACACCAAATTGTCCTAGTTGATTACACAACATTGATTGGTTTGAATTGTGTGCAATGCTTTTGTATTTTCCCCCCTTCGATTCGGAGAAACAAATATTTTTTCGGAGTTTTAGGATGGCCAAAGACACTACACTACCCAGAATCCTCAGCTATCGTTTGGGACTACACCATGTGCTTAGCTTGACAAACCCTGTGATCAGTCCTCAACCTCTGTGATTGGATGCGCGACGTTTACACAGAGCGTCCAAAAGGACTTTGAAATGGAATGAAACCCATCGACGGCTCGACGGCACACTATTCAAAACAGGAATCGAACGTGTCCTACCCCCCTCCCCCCCTTAAGTCACAGGCTCCTCCAACAGTGCTACGCAATAAAACAGATACACAGAAAAAATAGTGAAATAGTGCAATAAGAGTCTATATACAAGTGATTGGAATATGATATATTAGATAAATCATTTCTAAGTAGCAGCCAGATGAATGTTATGGATGTTGTTTCTAAGTTCAGGTATTTAATAATCGTATAGCCTGTGGGATGAAGCTGTCTCTGTGTCTGGTGGTTTTAGTCCGAATGCTGTGGTACCGCCTGCCAGACGGCAGCAGACAGAACCGTTTGTGGCTGGGGTGATGGTGGTCTTTTATAATCCTGAGGGCTTTCTTTAAGGTTAACCTGGTATTTTTACTCCACTACATTTATTTTAGTTACTTTACAGATTTTGATTAATGATGTGAAATATAAACAACCCTTAAATCAGACTTTAGTTACACCTGAATGAAATTCAGTGAAGGAGGTGATTGTCAAGTGCCAACAATCAGGCGAGATATTTGATAGTTGGTGCTTGAGAAGACTAAATATTTATCTGCAGATCCGTTTAAAGCATATTCATTACTCGTTATTCTCTAATAGTTCATTAAAGACTGTATATAATTGCTATTTTGCACATCCCTTTCAAGATTTCAAGATGTTCTAAGGTTTATTTATCATATACACAACAGTGTAGTTATGCAATGAATGAAAAACTTGGGTCACAGGTTCATCAACAGTGCATACAAGACATCTATCAATGTGTGTATACTTCCACCATTACACTGTCGTATTCTGCACATGTCTTTAAATAAAGCCTTATTAGTTAGCACATCCTCCTATCAGGCACGAAACTGTTTTACTCTAGATATCATTTGAGTATCTTCTTGATATTTTCTATTCTATATTTATATAATTGACCTTCTACTTTCCCACTATTTTATATGTACTATTAATATTTGAATGTTTTCATAAAATATAACACATTCAAAAGTGCGTTACAAAAATGAAAGACATTAAGAAAAAGGCATTTTAAACAGTCATTAAAACACAATCTTCCTGCATTGCAATTACTCTAAACGTGTAATAACGTGCTTTAACCAGTAGGTGGTTTGGGTTAAAAGGCTGTCAAGTTTACAGTGTTAACAAAATAAAATATACTGCTGTTTTGTTATTGTTTTGATATTTGTAACACAAAAGCGATGGGAAAAACCCATAGCAACCAAAAAAAGATGGTATTAACATGACCCAGTCGTCTAGTAGTTAATAAAAAACAATAATATCAAAACAAAATATTACTACTAACTTTATTGTGAAATTAAAACAGAACGGTAAAAGAATAGTTTCTGGTCTATTCTGATGCCCGATCTCTGTAGATAAATAAAGAACTAAGACAGATGTGTAATATGTAATGCAGCCAAACCATTTATTACAATGCATTCATGTGATGACTATCAAAGAGTAAAGCAAGCACTGCTGAATAAAGTATGATTTTCTCTTTTACGAAACGTTTTTTTTCATATGGAATGCAGTTGGAGGTCAACCAATCAAAGAGCTTGAGGGCTGATCACGGGGTTCATGGTGTAGTCCCAAACGATAGCTGAGGAATCTGGGTAGTGTAGTGTCTTCTGCCGTCCAAAAACTCCGAAAAAATATTTGTTTCTCCGAATCGAAGGGGGAAAATACAAAAGCATTGTACACAATTCAAACCAATCAATGTTGTGTAATTAACAAGGACAATTTGGTGTTTTTTAGTCGATGAGTAGTGCAGATATCACTGTAAAATCAATCGACAGTAAGGAGAATAGGCTACTTACTTCCGGGTGTAAAATTCTCCGTTATCCAATGGGAATGGACGCTCGTAATACAAGACATGATAATTATCTTTTAAATAACGTTAACTAAAGGGAACAATCTATTTGACACAGCTGAAGCTCTGGCCTTCCTTAAAAACAAACTAATTTAATAAAAATCACAGTTGCATTACACACAATGCACTGTTTTTTGAGAACACACATTCGTAACTAATGTAATTTTTACATTCTGACGAAAAATAAAAATAATTATGAATACAAATAAAATAAAAGAAGCCTCCCGTGAGTTACTACAAGCTATAAAGTAGATTTAAAAAACGTTGTATAGAATAAAAGCTCACTGCGGGACGTTGTAGAAATGCGTGTGTGCACCACGACAAAGGAGCCTCATTCACTTTACATTGGGGTTGTTTGCGTGGTGCCGACACGCAAATGTAACAAAGTTCGTGATTCCACCACGCATTGTGGTGTTAAGGAGTCGTGGTGGAGTCACGCATTCTGGTGAGATCAGGTTGCACGGGCTGTGGCTGTATCAACAACCTTATTCAACGGTGTGAGTGTGGAAGATGTGTGCACGGCGGCGTCTTAGTCGACACCAGGCCCCTTCATAAGGTTTTATCTCTTGGACATGTCTGGCTCTTTCTCCTCGTCTGTGCTTGCTGAGGCAACACAGGATTTGTAGGGGGGGGGGTGGGTCAGTTGGCATCTGACCCCCCTCCCCGGACATTAGTCCTCTCACACTCTGCACGGGGTCAGTGCTTGAGTGTGAGACATGGGCTCTGGCACTCTCCCTGTTATCCTTAGGGATTCAGGGAGGCAGGCATGTAGTAAGCCCATTCGGGGCCGAGGGGGCTCTCCCCATCCGTCTATAGGCAGGGGGGGGGGGGGTCCCCCGGCACTGTTTTTTGAGCACACTTTCTGCGAGGTAAGCGCAGCAGGGTGTGCTCTGTTAGCCACAGCGCAGATTTCTCCGAGGTCACAACCGGGTTAAGGGAGAATGTGGGGCAGCAGCTGCTGACCAGGAAAGCCGGTCAGGGGCAGTAGGGTGGAATGGTGTTGGACGACAGTGCGTACAGGCATCGGGGCTCCACCGACTGTACCCATAGAGTCCAGTAGAGGGTGGAGCCTGTGAGTGATATAACTTTGGGTTACGTATTGTAACCCTCGGTATATTAGCACAGGCGGAGCCCCCTCTCAAGTCAACTCTCAAGTTTCCTCTCGAGTTTCCTCTCAAGCCCTCTCTCGAGTCCCCACTCAAGTCCCTACTCAAGAGCCGTTGGAGGTTCCTCTGGGGGTCCTGCCAACTCTATGTCCTGTCCCGTTGGGGGTCCCGCCGACTGCCCCGCCGACTGCTCTTTTGCCGGGGGTCCTGCCAACCCTGTGTCCTGTGCCGTTGGAGGCCCCGCCGTCTACTCTTCTGCCGGGGGTCCTGCCAACCCTATGTCCTGTGCCGTTGGAGGTTCCGCTGGGGGTCCTGCCAACTCTATGTCCTGTCCCGTTGGAGGTCCCGCCAACTACTCTCCTGCCGGGGGTCCTGCCAACCCTGTGTCCTGTCCCGTTGGGGGTCCCGCCGACTACTCTTCTGCCGGGGGTCCTGCCAACCCTATGTCCTGTGCCGTTGGAGGTCTCGCCGACGACTCTACTGCCGGGGGTCCTGCCAACCCTATGTCCTGTTCCGTTGGAGGACCCGCTGAGAGTCCTGCCAATCCCATGTCTTGTTCCATTGGAGGTCCCGCCATCACCTGTCTCGCCGGGGGTCCCGCCAACGCCTGGTCCTCTTCCGTGGGAGATCCTGCCGAAGCCTGTCCCACCGGCTCCGGTTCCTGTCTGGCCGACACCGGGTCCTGCCCGGCCTCCGGAGCTGTCCCGTCAGCGCCTTCCTGCCCGGCCCCCTGAGAGCCGCGGTCTTCGTCCTCGAGCCCGGCCCCCTGAGAGCCGCGGTCTTCGCCCCCTGAGAGCCCGGCCCCCTAAGAGCCGCGGTCTTCGCCCTCGAGCCCGGTCCCCTGAGAGCCGCGGTCCTCGCCCTCGGGCCCGGCCCCCTGAGTTTGCCCGCTGTGGTCTTCGCCTCTCCATGGTCTCTGCCTTGCCCCCGGGCCGTCCGCCCAAGACCCCCACCATGGGCTCTGCCTTTCCCCCGGGCCATCCGCCCGAGACCCCCACCATGGACTCTGCCTTGCCCCCGGGCCGTCCGCCCGAGAACCCCACCTTGGACTCTGCCTTGCCCCCGGGCCGTCCGCCCGAGTCCCCCTTCTCGGTTTCTGCCTTGCCCCCAGGCCGTCCGCCCGAGATCCCTTCCGGGCCCTCCGCTGTGCTCCTGGGCTGTCAGCCCAAAACCCGTCCTCCAGACCCCCTCCACCCACCCTGGTGGCCCTAGTTTTGTGTAAGTTATTTTTCAATATCCTTGAAATAAAGGTTAATCTGAGTTATCTGCATTTGGGTCCTGCTTCCTTCACTCAACCGTAACAATTTCTTCTTGTCTAAAGCATTTATTACACACATTTTCCCTTCTCATATTCACAGTGTGGATCAATTGAGACAGCGTGGAGTCCAGAGAGCTGCAGAGAGTTTGGGAGAAACCTCAGTGTGACGGGTGTCCTGTCTGTTGGATTGGCTGGAGAGGACTGAGGTGGAGCGGTCTTTCTCTGGGAGGAGGACCAGGCCTGATGAAGAAACCACCTAACTGCATCTGTGAGCCCATACTGGGCACAGCTGTCACAAACAAATGATGGTCCTGTTTGACTACACACTATTCAGTGTGCAGATCTTTCTGTTCATAATAAAAGTGTAGTTTCTTAGTGAATATCTTGTATTGGTTGTTGCAACAGCAGGAAACAAACTAAGTCGCTGAGAGGCTGAGGCTGGGCCTGTTTGCTGTTGTATGACACGCTAAAAAAGTACTCGCTGAGATCTGAAGCTCTGTTTCGTAGTTCTCAGACATATACACTGTTATAATCAAAGCAATTGTAATCTTGCGGTCAACAAAAAAGTACAACGGCCCCATGTCACCCTCTCTTCCACACACCCACACCTCACACAGGTGAACAGGATTATAATGAGTGCCACCCATACCCATGTGACCCAAGCCAACCAATCAATATTGATCATGGCTCCTCCACACCAGCCTCTAATTATTAGGATAGTATACATGATAATTACTAACAATTCAAATGGGAGACATGTGACAATTATAGCTTAGTAATCAAGTCCATGCAGTTGCAGTTCATGTATGTGTAGTTTTCCTTCTACTTTTCTGTGTACGAGTCACAAGTCAGTTAGGCCAAAAGGTACCACCACCTTGGCTCAGTCAAAGATAATCCTTAGTGTCATTTAAGTCTGTCAAAAGAGTCAAAACTGTGGAAAAGATGTCACTGATGTTCTTTTATTAATCCCTCATGGGGAAATTATTTCTCTGCATTTGACCCATCCTAGTGTTAGGAGCAGTGTGCTGCCATTTTGAACGGCGCCCGGGGAGCAATGTGGGGAACGGTGCCTTGCTCAGGGACACCTCGGTAGCACTTGGTCTTTCGGGGACTTGAACTGGTGACCTTCCAGTTCCCTATCCCTATCCCTATCCCAGTTCCCTATCGACTTCGCCACCACCGCCCCATTCTTCCGTTTCTTCCTGCCGTTTCTGCATCTTCTCCACGATATTCTCGCTTTGATCGCCCCACTCCTTTCTGAACGAGGAGTGCAGCATGTCCTTGTCGCCTTTGATGTTGAGTCCTTCGGCCTTGTAGAGCACGTTGGTCCACTTCATCCTGTTCTCCATTTCTTTGTTTGTAGCGGGGGGCCTTTCTCAGCAGCCGTTGAAGGAGAGGGCTTTTGTTGGGATTTGAGATGAGGCTTCTTCTCATCTTTAAAACGTTTCTTTTTACACTTCTTCTTTGACTCTTGCTCTTGCTGAAAAAACACTCTTCGCAAACGTCTTAACTTGAGATCCTCTCTTGACATTCCAGCTTGTTCCTCCAATCTGCATTCAGGGAAGTCTGCACTGAACTGCTGTTGCCAAGGTCCATCCATATTCACAACTGAGATTCTGTTCACAGATACTTCTGGTTTGTCAAAGTCCATTGCATTCCCACTCACTCCTTCTAGTGGTCCATTCACTGTCCAGCCCAGGATTGTCCTGCTTGCATATAGGGTCCGTCATCCACACTGCGTATGACTTCCAATGGTTCCAAGGCCTTAGCAACATTGGTTCCTATCAACAGTCCAATCCCTGCATTTATTTCAGGCAAATTAACATTTTTCAGATGAGGCCATCTCTGCAGGTCCGCTTGTCTAGGAATGTTCCCACTGTGGCAGTTAACAGAAATGGTTATTTTTAAAGCCAGCCACTTCTAGTCCGAACACAATATAGCTATTTACGACCCTTTCTTGGCCCATGTTTCATAAACGAATCTGCAGTTAGGCCGAGCTCGTGCATCAAATCCTCTGTACAAAACACTTCTGTACTTCCTGGGTCCAACAAAGCATAGGTGGTGACAATCTTGCTGCCCTTCGTTGACTTGACTTGCACTGGAACTATGGGAAGTTTGCAATTCTCATCACCAGCCCTGGTAAGGCCACTTGATACCAGTGTGCTGTCCACTGATAGCTCTGATGTATTCTTTGTTTGAGCAGGATTGTGTCTTGCTTCATTGGAAGGGATGTGAAGTATGGTTGGATGTTTGAAGCCACATTTTGAACAGGAAATTCGCTTATTGCAATTTCTGCTAATGTGCCCCTAACACAAAGACCCGAAACAGACCCCTTTTTTCATCAAGAAGCCTATCTTCTCTTTGTGTGTTCCTTTTTCAAACTGATGGCACGAGTCCAAGGTGTGACCTTCTCCGCAGCACAGACATGTCCTCCATTTTGTCAGAATGTGTTCATTCCCTTCAGTATCTGTCTGGGTTTCTTTTTCTACAAGGGCTACAGTGGTGGCAAAGCTAGTTCCTACGAAATGTGAGCGAGGCTGTGATCTGTTTAAAGCAGTATTTGTTGTTATGAAGGGAGCATCTTGAATGTTTCCAAATACTGGGTCGGTTAAGATTTTAACTTGTCTCTCAATGAAGTGTGTGATGTCAAAGAATGTTGCTCTGCGGCTGTTCCTCTCCTGCAGCTCACAGGCTAAAGTTATCCACTTGTCTCTGAAATGGTAAGGTAACTTTCTTATTATGATCATCATATTCGCAGCCATGTCAAGCTCATGCAAATACTGCACCTCTTCCATTGCGTTTGCACATGCTCTAAGGAAGAAGCTGTAGTCTTGCAGAGCCTTAACATCCTCGGTTCTTATAGGAGGCCATGAAAGAGCCTTTTGCAAATATGCAGATGCCACTTTCTGCTCATTTCCAAACTGCTCCTGGATTAGAGCTTTAGCCTTGACATATCCCCTCTTTGGATCCATGTGCTGGCAACTTCCAACAAGTCCTTTGGGATGACCCTGAGTGTACCGGTCCAGAAAGTAGAGTCGGTCACTGTAGCTGATTGTGTTTTTTTCAATACCATTCTCAAAAGCCTTCATAAATGTGTGATATTTTAACGGGTCGCCATCAAAAACTGGAATCTCTCTCTTTGGCAAGGATGAAAAACATTGCTGTTGTATTAACAGTGTGGTTATTTCATTTTGTTTTCTCATAATGCCCAGTATGTTGTTTTGATCTTCACTTGCGTTCAAGCTATCTCCATAATTCATTCAAGTGGATTTTTTATGGGATACTCGCTCTGAGGAAAGGAACCAAGGTGAAATGTTCTTATTAGGCAGTGTTGTTGGATCCAATAAGTCATTGCTCGTCTCCCTTTGGTTTAGCAACATTTGTGGAGCATTTATATTGTCCTTAGCAGTGTAGAGGACTTGTGGTTTAAGGTTTCTTTGTTCAATATAAGAGTTCATTCCATCCGAATGCCTTGTTTTTGAACTTTTCCCACTTAGGATGCTCCGTGTTTGCAACACATCTAATTTAGCCATGTGTTCTGCAATATCCTCCTCCATCTGAAGTTGATCCTTTCTCCTCCTTATTCGCTCCTCCTCTTCCTCCAGTTCATGTTTGTCCTTTAATAGTTTATTTCTTGCCATTAAAGCTGCCAAGTCAGCCTCTGTTTTAAGGCATGCAGACGAAGCAGTAGAAGTTGCAGACTTTCCCCCAAAGCAGAATTTTGTGATCGGTTTGCTCTTCTTCCGATTTCCACGTTTGACACACTGTCACTTGGTTGTACATCCTCTTGCATGTCACCTGTTGCTGGAATATCCAGCACAGCAGCAGTTATTGTGGCAGAATCCTCGTGTGGCTCCTTTAACCACTGTTTAATGTCCCTCTAAAAGCTTTCACTGTATTCCAAGATACTGGCAAACCATTCCTCTTGTTTCTTCAGTTCATCCTATGGGAGTAAAGGAATCAACATTTCATGTGAAATAATGGCTTTTTCACCCAGTTGAATTAATTTATCTAAATGAGTTTGCACACGTGAGGCATTTTCCCTTTCTCTCATGTGTCCTTTTATTTCTGGTATGAGTGCTTTTATTTTGTTCACACTGGTTTTACGTTCCCGTTGAAGTTTTTTGATTTTATTTACCGATGCCTTCGCAGTGAGTGTGCGTTCTCTTTTCCCATAATCCATTTCAACACCTTCAACGTCAACATGTATTTGACTCATTTTCTCCGTCAGATTATTCAAGCTTCCTCAGTGCATTCGTTTGATTGCAACACACACAATTCCTTCAAAGCATCACATTTCCACATGGCCACATCAACAGAGCAGCGCGACTTCCATGCGACAGAGCGGAGTTATACGGAGATACACAACGGTGAATATGTGCACATTCAGCGGTAAGGCTTACCTGGCTGTGATCCGCGTTGAATGCAGCTTCCAAACTGCGGCTTCCAAACTGCAGTCTCTATTAACAGCCAGTGCTTACCTCAGTGAATTATTTCCATATCTCCATTCTCATCCTTAATCCATGCGCTGTTTGATGATGATCGCCTTACGCGCTTGTTGTCTTTTTTGTTGACAAAATGTAGCGACAGCAGGAAACAAACTAATGGCGCGTTTCCACTGCAGCGGGTAGCTCGCTTTAAGCGTGCCGAGCCGTGCGGGGCCCGTTTTTGGTTGCATTTCCACTTGGCCTAGTACCGGCTAGCGGGTCCTAATTTACAGTTTTTCTGGCCCCATAAAATCGTGGTTCTAGGGCCAGGAACAACCAGGCTGAGTCGGGCTGAGTATGCTAAACTAGAGAGAGAATCGCTGGCAAGGGGGCTACAACTACAACAAGATGAACATATTTGACCGTGATTTAATTGTAATACACGTTTCAAAATGATGCCGAAGTAACAACATACTGATACCGGTTAGTAAAAACCATGAATTAATGCTTTGACAAGTCTGCAGACAGACGGCAGGCGAAAAACCCTTTTAAAATGCGTGTTTTTTAAATGGAGCTTGGCTAAGCTAACGTTATATATGCTCCGACCGTCCACACTCACAACAACGGCCTATACAGACATAAATAAACCAGAGACTGTATTCGCCATGACACAGGCAGTCTGTGGTTTGTACTTGTTTCACTTTTGTCTAGTTTCTGAACAGATATGAGGAGCTGTGAGCTCTGAGTGCTAAGAGCTAACGGCTGTGTTGTTTTTCTGGGGCGCTCATTGAAGATGATGTCACGGCTCCGCCTACACTGCGTTACTATAGTAACTACCCCAGTTCCTAAACTGTAATGGAAGCGCAGCATTAAAGTGAGCCGGGCCTAATAAGGCCTAACCAAACCGAGCGAGGCCTGCAGTGGAAACGCGCCATAAGTCGCTGAGAGGCTGATGCCGGGCCTGTTTGCTGTTGTAAGACACGCAAAAAAAGTACTCGCTGAGATCTGAAGCTGTGTTTCGTAGTATGGTAGTTTAATAAAAAAACTCGGTTCTCAGACATATACACTGTTATAATCAAAGCAATTGTAATCTTGCGGTCAACAAAAAAGTACAACGGCCCCGTGTCACCCTCTCTTCCACACACCCACACCTCACACAGGTGAACAGGATTATAATGAGTGCCACCCATACTACAGGGTTGCCAACTCTCACGCATCTGGCGTGTGACACACGCTTTCACTCTCAATCTCACGCTCTCACGCTGCCCAAACTATTTTCACGCCAAAACAAGAATACCGAAGACTAGAAACGGTTTTGAAAACTTTTGTCACGTAGTGATTGTCTTCTCAATAGAACATCTTTGATAATGTCTTCTGGCCAATCAGAATCACGATAACGACGTGGTGTTGTTGCAGGAAGTCCCGACGGAGAATACTTTTGCTGTAGTACATCTCTATATACATCGATACAACATTACGTGTTGATAGAAATCAACACGTAATGAAATAAGACCCCACGGTTTGATGATTGATAGGTGTGTGGGCTGTCTTTCATTTTGACACACAGAACAATGGGGGCTATCCACCCTTATCCACAATGTAAAGTAATTCACAGCCTCTTCCCTCTTCTCTCTGTGAGGAGCAGCAGGTTCAGCTTTCAGAACAAAGTAACAAAAAACTAAAATGGCATTCATTTTTTTAAATATGTAGTAATAGATGTATTTATTTTTCTTCTCAAGAGAGTACCAGAATGTGTATTTTATGTTAGTATTTCAACCCCAGAATCTCCCCAGACCCCCCTGCAGGGGTTGGGCTTTCAGCAGGTCAACTCTTTCACTTGTGGGGAAATTGCAGGATTGGCTCCAGGTCGCCCTTTTTATTTACTACAAGACAAATGTGCATTTTTATTTCATACAGTTAAATTTGGATTGAAGAAATAATCTAAACCTCACGCGTGGCGTTTCACTGTCAAGGGGAGCGTGTATGTAATGTAAGCCCCACCACTGTATGGGTTAGCCCTACCATAGATTACCCAACACAAATACTCCGTGGCCGCCACTGCCGACCCGTATTGCGCATGCGCAGATCTAAGATCCAGTAGAAATGATAAAAAGTAAAAGTTTGCTGCTTATTGTTCAACTAGGCCAGTGGTTCTCAAACTTTTTCTGTCATTCCCCACTTTGAACAGGTGGGCCTTTTCAAGCCCCACCTGTTCCTCATCGCTCCAATAAAATGGTAGGCCAAGCTTAAAATTGTCAAATGTATCGTTCTATAACAGGGGTCTCCAACTATTTTTAGGATGAGGGTTACTTTCAAAAAATAAAACAAGTCGTGAGCTACTTTTACGCCTCTTTTTTGTTTTTTTGCAGTGTATATATTTAGCACATTTTAACATTATTATATGCTACCTTTAACCTTTGAGTGCTGTTTGGGTCTGTGGGACCCGTTTTCAGTGTTTACTAAAATAAAATGTATGCAATTTAATTATTTTAACCTGCTTTATTTGGTGGTGGACGTCACATCCTCTAGGGGGGTCTGGGGGCATGCACCCCCAGGAAGATTTTTTTTAAATGTTGAAGTTGAATGCATCAATCTGGTGCACTTTGAGCTAGGGCTGCTCAATTAAATCGTATTTTAATCGCAATTACGATTTTGGCTTGCAACAATTATGAAAACAACATAATCGAAATAAAACGATTTTATTTATTTTTTAAATAGGTTTTTCAGTTGAATTATACTTAAAGTTCAGGGTAATCAACTGTTAAAAACATACTTTTCAAATTATTTTCTTCAATAAATTGATGTTTTTCAAAGTAAATGGTTAATCGTTTTTAATAATCGTGATATCAATTATTGACCCAAATAATCGAGATTATGATTTTTGCCATAATCGAGCAGCCCTACTTTGAGCCTAACATGAATTTATGGATACAGCTCTCAACACTCAGATGAAAGGGAGCTGTATACTTTTCAATAATCCAAACATCTTTAGAATATGATCACAAATCATTTAAACTTGTTTATTCTATCTTATGTTACCTAGTTAGCATTCTTTCTTTTTATTTATGCATATTTGACTAATCACTCCCCTTTTAAACTTTTTACTGTCCTATAATACACATTGGAATGATTTATTACTTTATTTTGTACAACTTTATTAAATAGATAAAGGTGTGCTCTCTCTCTTGCTCTCTCGCTCTCTCGCTCCACATTGCTTTTCTTCCCGACTGCAACGCTGTTGTGTGTGTCTGTGAGAGCGTTTCACACGTGTGTATGAGAGATTTTTACCAGTGGCGAGCCTGTCTCTGAGGGCCTAAGATATTCTACAAAATAGTATTTAAAAACATTAAAACAAATTATATATTTCTTTATATATTTTTTTTAAATATGTTTGTAGTAATATTTGTCAATAGTTTTACCAAAAATAACTTGATTAAATTGTATTTAAAATAACATTTCCAAAGAAATAAATCCTTTGAATCTGCCTATTCAGTTTCTGTTTGAATGTGAAGGGTTAAATGAAAGAAGCTCCTCTCTGCGAGTCTGTGAAGACAGGAGCTGATTGGACGTCCAGCTATGAATTTACAGAGGGCCAGCTATAGTAACTGAACGAGAGTAATGTCAAATGACAGTACAATTGACCAATCATATCTTCCCTCTAAATGGGTGGGCTTTATTATCGCGGACTTTATGACAAGTTCCGCCCGCTGTGAAACGTTTCTTGTTTCCATAGCAACAACAACTGTCAACAGCGTAAACTTGCCTTCAAAATAAAAGCATGCCAAATTACACTTAAGACATACAACTGCAACGAAAGTAACAAACACAATGCAATATCCTTTTCAATTTCAAAGAACACAAATTGGGTTATCTACAGGTGTTGTTTTGTGTGGTAGAGGGTCGCTTTTCATTGATACGTTTTGCACCCCGGGCGGGCCGTTGTTTTGATATTCCACCAGTGTATAAATAATAAATAAATGTGAAAAAAAATGTAAAAAATAATTTGAATTTTTTTTTTTTTAAATCATTTTTTTTTTTTCGCGACCCACCTATCACATCTCTGCGCCCCACACTTTGAGAAACGCTGAACTAGGCCAACATAGAGTCAAAGAGTGTATGAGAGTGCGAGTGTGTTAACTGTTAATTAATATATTTGGCAGTTTGGAGTAAGTCTGTAAATGTGTTTGTGTGTGTGTTTCATGTATAGGCATCTCACGATAATTAATTTTGTTGGATACATTTTCCCGGAAATTATTGCGATAAAAGATAATATTGTCTGCACCGTTGTATGACCATTTTAGACCACTGACATAATGATAATATATAATAATAATTCAAGTACATCCTTTCAAACTGCTCGTCACATCCTCATGTAAATGGCAATTTATCGAGTTCATTTTTATTTATCGTACGATAAGTCAACTAATTGCTTATCGCGACAGGCACACAATAAAACAGTGGAAACAAACATGTGTTTGACTTTCATTAGTGAATGAAACTGTGTGCCCTTTATAGTCTGTGTCCAATATTGTGTATTTGTATATATTGTATATATATATCCTATATATATGCTAAGGTCCCGCTACTGACACGATAGCAGTCATTTCGTGCTCATATGTGTAATCAAACCCATGATACCAAAATCTCACTCCAGCCAGTTACTCAAAGTTGGCAACCCTGCCCATACCCATGTGACCCAAGCCAACCAATCAATATTGATCATGTCTCCTACATCGGTCTTTAATCTCATATCAGCTTTTCATTTTCTTCTTGCCCCTCGGAGAAAACGGTGAGGCAGTTGTGTCCTTCAGGTATGCCCTTTCCTAACAGAAATGACAAGAAACATAAAACACATGACATTATTGCAGAGTAAGTGTGTCTTTTATGAAAGAGGTGCATTAGAGGGCTGTAGAAACACAATACTTCAAAGATAATCAGATTAGGAATGAACAGTCTGCAGTTAATCAACATTCAAATATATGTTATTATTAAAATAATATTCAACTGTTATCAGAACTTAGTGCAACTGTAGTGTCATGCTGTTTGGTTGTCTCACTGCAAGAACCACTTGTACTACGTTTTACAGACAATATGTAGAGACAAATGGTAGTAATGTTCACAAAGTAAAATAATAATAGCCTTAAATAAATTGGCATGTGAAAGCTGACAAAAAAAGCATGTTGCTTGTTGCTTGGTCAAATCTAAATGTAACTTTTTGCAAGGTAGGAACAGTCAACTTCCCTGACAGTATACAGTATTTAGTCATGTTTAATGGAATGTATATCAGTGTATTATAGTTGTTACTTTATCTATTTAACGGGACGGTGGCGCAGTGGTCTGTGCATCTGATCATCAGATAAAGGGGGGTGCTGGGGAACTCCAGTTCGAAACCCGCTCCTGCCGCAACTGCGTCAAGCCGTTGTGTCCTTGAGCAAGACACTTCACCTGAACTTGCTCCAATGGGTATTGTCCACAGTGGTGACCATTGCATGTATGATATGTAATGTAATGTAATGTGTATTTGAAAAGCGCTTTGAGCATCTGGAAATAAATGTAAGGAATTTAAACCAGAACGTTTCTCGATTCTTTGGACAGTATGCAAGGTCTGTAACACTGATGTTAAGAATAGGTCTGTCTCTCTCGTGTTCAGCATCCTCTGGTCTGTCAGCATCACCTAAACAAACAGATAGTGAAGTAACAATGTGTTGGTCACCGACTTTATTACATGCAAACGTCATGTCCTAATCTTTTTTAGGACATGACGTAAAACTACACTGCCCAGCCAAAAAAAAGTAACCACTTTGATTTAACTAGGCCAGTAGGTAAGGACCTTCCACTGGATAATAACTGAAGCGATGTATATGTTTTAGCTGAATACACGTTTTTTAACCCTAACTGATGCAGTTAGTCACTTCTTTAATGTTTGTTCTTTCTGATGTAAAGTCAAAGTTGTAACTGTTTGCAATGAAGTTGTGGGGCGCTGAACTGTTCCTTGGAATTTTTGATAATAATTAATTGTCTTTCAAATTTGAAGGAGGGTGAGCAAGCATCTTGAGGAACATTCATCATTAACTCCTCCAAAAAATATAGTTTATTTAATAATAACACTGAATATGTGAATCATAACAGTGATTGACAGCTGATAGGAATAATATGATTGTTAATAGTATCATATTAATACAGACACACATCGATGAGACAGTTAATTGATGTACTTATTGCAGCAGTCTGCATATATTTGGTACCCCTGGTCTAAGAGTGAAACCAACTCATTAAATGATGTCTGCCACCTTATATATTTATATTTAAGGCTTTACTGATGTGCCACAATAATGTCACCAAATGTTATTGAGTTAAAATATCAATATTGTGGCTTTCCAAGTTAACATTGATTGATATGACTGCGATTAAATCAGCATATACTGTACTTCTGCCAGGGGATGCCACCCCTGAAATTCTCCTGCCAACCTCTTGCCACCCCATGAATATTTTTTCTAGATCCGCCCCTGCCTGCTGATGACGACATTTCCGCATGATTTCAAAGTAAGAGCATGATGGTTTGTTTAATGCACTGTTTTGTATTATAATGAACAGCGAAACGTTAGATGCATTCTTCATCACCATCATCATCATCATCATCATGTTATAGTGATACAGTTTGTGTTAGTTTATTTGTTCAATACAGCATATATCGAGCACTGATGTTGAAGTAGGCTACAGGCTATACGCCACTTTCGGGTCCCGGGGAGCTACAGCAGCGAAGCAGCCCCAGATATAATTATTTCTTCATTGTGTGTTGTGTATTCAGTCAAGCGGGTCAGAGTTAGAAAGCACGTCACATCTTATTAATCGGCCTAGTTTTACCTTACCAGTGCAGTGGTAAGCTAATCTGTAGAAAAGCGCCGTATTTAGGTTAGCCTTCACAGTAAGGCTACATTACATGTTATAATATTCATCGTGTCCTTTCTACTGTATATGCATATATTCCTGTCTATTGCTTTTATTTGTATTTATTGTTATTATGTTTATACTTGTTTCCACACATTTCACAATTTGGGATGAATGAAGTATCTATCTATATATGGGAGGCGTGTGGCGCAGTGAGTTGTGCGTAGGTGTTTGGATCAGGGGGTCACAGGTTCAAACCCCACTGCAGTCAGCATATCGTTGTGTCCCTGGGACACTTCACCCCAAATTGCTCCTGTGGGGATTGTCCACAGTATTGAGTATGTAAGTCGCTTTGGATAAAAGCATCTAACAAGTAACATGTAATGTAATCTAACAAGTAAATCTATCAATCGATAATAAAGGGGGTTAGGATACTTAGCACTAACCTAGGTTCCCCAAGACGAGGTCGGCAACCCGCGGCTCTTTAAGCCCTGTGCTCTGGCTCCCTTGAGCTTAGACAAACATAAGAAGAAATAAAATAAAAATATTTATAGCACTATTTATATTTTGTTGCATAGTTGAAAATGTTTCGTATCTTGTATGTTGAGGTGATACTGTGAAACATCATTTAAAAAAAAAAAACGGTTTTAATTAGGTCAACTAAAATATGCGTAACATCCTGCTACGGTCCCGCACCAGCACCTTTTCTTGCAGGTGAATAACCTGACCCCTGGCTCGATGAGCGAACTATGGATACATCAGAGAAAATAAAAGGAGGAACACAGAGGGTTTAGTTCTGCGTGGTTAGAGTTATATGCTTTCAAGTAAACGATGCTGGTTTACCGGTATGTTTGATATGTAGAGAGAAGTTGTTAAAGGTGCTGCAGCCTTTACGTATCGAGGAGAAAAGTGATTCAACTGGCCAACTGCTGAGGGTTCCTCCAGAATCACAATATCACCACATGTGGCTGCTTTCAATTAACAATCACTGCAAATCACACATATACCTATCTGCATGCAAAAAGCGCCCAGCAAAGCACATGCTCCACTCCACACAGTATGGCCAGGATTGTCACTGAAGAAGGATAAAAAGCTCAGAGACAGTGTTAAACCTTGTGGGACAAGGTGGGTCGTTAAAAGGAGGGTATGTTACGGTTTGGGAAAGGTAGGACCCAAAAGCAGACTACAAAAAAAGGAAATAATTGAACTATTCATATCTTAGACTGCACTGTAACTTTTATCTTTTAATGTTTATTTTATTAGCTTTTCTTTTTAATGACTGATTTTAAATGCCATTTTCTTAATGTCTTTCATTTTTTGTTTTTGTTTTAATGTTATATTTTCTTGTTTTTAAATGCCTTTATCTGAATGTCTTCCATTTTTGTAAAGCACCTTGAATTGCCTGGTGCTGAAAGGTGCTATATAAATAAACGTGCCTTGCCTAAGTTGGTCTAGAAAACAAAAACGAGCTTTATTGTAAAAGCTGATGGCAAAAACACAAAGGAAGCACAAGGAAGATATAATAGAAAAAGCTGACGCTGACGATGACTGACACCCCTGAGTGACGGGAAAAACAAACAATGAACCGACACCGAACACAGGAAGAGACGAGACTAACTACAGGGAGGGGTAATCACGAGACGAGAAACAGCCGGGCAGGGAAGGAGAAACACAGGGGAAACAGGTGAACACAATCAGACACACCAGGGAAACTAACTACAGGGAGGGGTAATCACGAGACGAGAAACAGCCGGGCAGGGAAGGAGAAACACAAGGGCAACAGGTGAACACAATCAGACAATCAGACACACCAGGGAGACTAACGACAGGAGGAAAAACACAGGGAGAAGGACCAGACAAGAAACAAGGAGGAAAACATGACAGGGAGAACAGAAAATCAAAATAACCCCACAACTAGACACAACAAAACTCAAACCCTGACAGGGTGCTGTAGCTTTAAAAACTCAATCACTAGTTTGTACACAATGATACAACAAACTAGTCTATAAGCAAAACAAAGGAAGGAAAATCAATACATAGGCAAACATAGTATTTAGGCACGATAAAATATAACAAAAAAACTAAGAAAGAGAAAAGGGAAGGCAAAACAATCCTCTGGTCACCCCTACCCCTGATGCAAACGCATCCCCTCGAATATAACCACACTGCACTCCGCAGCGGGGATTCTTTAAGGCCCTGACACACCTACCCGATTCTGGGAGTCAGAGGCAGTCGGGCAGGGGCGGCGCCCTACTCAGGTTGGTGTGTCCCGCACCGTCGTTGTTTTACGGCACATTATCACACCTCCCGCGGCCGATTCAACATGTTGAATCGGCCAAAGAAAGTCGGCCCAAGCAATCACTCTGATTGGCTGTTCAGCTTAGCGAGTCAGTGCATGAAAAGCGAAGCGGAAGTGAGGGACTAAAACAAACGATTAAGAAGGCACACACAGACGGTTAATCTTTTTTATTTTCATCTCACCTGGACGCAAGAGTTTCTATTTTATGTTTTCATGTTTTCAAATGTGTGCTTTAAAATGATATTTATAAATGACTATCATTATTATAAGCAAGACAATAAATGGCAAAGATATGTAGAAAATAAACGTATTTGAGGTACGTTCATAACAAATGTAACATGGGAGAAAATATGTTTCTAGAAGATATGTAGAAAATAAACGTATTTGAGGTACGTTCATAACAAACGTAACGTGGGAGAAAATATGTTTCTAGAAGATATGCATCCAGGGGTAGAAACATGTTTATTTCTGCTGTAAAGTTGGGCATTTTAACATGGGGGTCTATGGAAATTCCTCCTTTCTGCAGTCATCACCTATCGGCCAATGGATGAACTGCAGTTTGAGGCACTTCCTTATTGGCCTCCCGGCTCTGCCCTGTTACGATGTGTGAAGCAGGTAGGACCCAAATGCAGATTTACGTGAAATTCCTTTATTTCAAGGCTATAAGGACAATGACAGAACAGAACACTCACCGTGGACAAGCCAATACACAAGACGAACCGACAAAGACAGACAGAAAAACCAGAACTTAAATACACACAAGACTAATCACACAAACAAGACACAGGTGAGGAGGGAGGAGAAAACACAGGGGGCACAGGTGAACACAATCGGGTAATCAGACACACCAGGGAAACTAACGACAGGGAACCACAGACAGATCTAAACAAGACAAAACACCACGCAGACAGAAAACCAAAAACAGATATAGACAAGACAAAACACCATAAAGACAGATCGTGACAGAACCCCCCCCTCAAGGGACGGATTCCAGACGTCCTAAAAAAAAAAAAACCACAAAAGTCCAAAACCTCAAGCAGGGTGGGTGGAGGGGGTCCGGAGGAGGGACACAAAACTAGGGCCACCAGGGTGGGTGGAGGGGGTCCGGAGGACGGGTCTGGGCTGACAACCCAGGGGCACAGCAGAGGACCAGGAAGGGATCTCGGGCGGACGGCCCGGGGGCAAAGCAGAGTTCAAAAAGGGGAATTCGGGCGGACGGCCCGGGGGCAAGGCAGAGTTCAAAAAGGGGTTCTCGGGCGGACGGCCCGGGGGCAAGGCAGAGTTCGAGGAGGGGCGAAGACCACAGCTCTCAGGGGACCGGGCAGGAGCCGGTGTTGACCGGACAGTAACCAGAGCCGGTGGGACAGTTGTCGGCAAGATTCCCCACGGAAGAGGACAAGGAGTTGGCAGGACCCCCGGCGAGACATGTAATGTCGAGGCCTCCAACGAAACAGGACACAGGGTTGGCAGGACCCCCGGCAGGAAAGCAGTCGGCGGGGCCTCCAACGGCACAGGACACTGGACCGGCAGGACCCCCGGCAGGAGAGTTGACGGCGGGACCTCCAACGAGACAGGACAAAGGGTTGGCAGGACCCCCGGCAGGAGAGTAGTCGGCGGGGCCTCCAACGAGACAGGACACAGGGTTGGCAGGACCCCCGGCAGGAGAGTAGTCGGCGGGGCCTCCAAAGGCACAGGACATAGGATTGGCAGGACCCCCGGCAGGAGAGTTGTCGGCGGGGCCTCCAATGGCACAGGACACACGACTGGCAGGACCCCCGGCAGGAGAGTAGTCAGCGGGGCCTCCAACGGCACAGGACATGGAGTTGGCAGGACCCCCGGCAGACGAGCAGTCTGCGGGACCTCCAACGGCTCAGGACATGGGGTTGGCAGGACCCCCAGCAGAAGAGCAGTCTGCGGGACCTCCAACGGCTCAGGACATGGAGTTGGGACTCGAGAGAGGGCTCGAGAGGGAACTCGAGAGGAGACTCGAGAGGGAACTCGATAGGAAATTTGACAGTTGACTTGAGAGGGATCTCGAGAGGTGACTTGAGCGGAGACTCGAGAGGAGACTTGAGAGGGAACTCGAGCAGTGACTTGAGAGGGAATTCGAGAGATGACTTGAGGGAACTCGAGAGGAGACTCGAGAGGGGACTCGAGAGGGGACTCGAGAGGAGACTCGAGAGGGAACTCGAGATGGGACCTGAGAGGGAACTCGAGAGGGGACTTGAGAGGGAACTCGAGAGGGGACTTGAGAGGGAACTCGAGAGGAGACTCGGGTAGGAACTTGAGAGGAGACTTGAGAGGTGACTGGAGAGGGAACTCGAGAGGTGACTTGAGAGGGAACTCGAGAGGAGACTCGGGTAGGAACTTGAGAGGTGACTGGAGAGGGAACTCGAGAGGTGACTTGAGAGGGAACTCGAGAGGAGACTCGAGAGGTGACCTGAGAGGGAACTCGAGAGGAGACTCGAGAGGGGACCTGAGAGGGAACTCGAGAGGAGACTCGAGAGGGGACCTGAGAGGGAACTCGAGAGGAGACTCGAGAGGGGACCTGAGAGGGAACTCGAGAGGAGACTCGAGAGGGAACTCGAGAGGGAACTCGAGAGGAGACTTGAGAGGGAACTCGAGAGGGAACTTGAGAGGTGACTTGAGAGAGTTGGTTCGCCAACAGAACACGGGGGGCTGGAGTCGGCCGGAATGCTGACTGGACTCGGGGAGCTGGCGTCAGCTGGAGAGCCAGCAGGAGACGAGGTGCTGGAGTCGGCCGGTATGCTGACAGGACTCGGGGAGCTGGCATCGGCTGGAGAGCCAGCAGGAGACGAGGTGCTGGAGTCGGCCGGTACGCCGACAGGACACGGGGAGCTGGCGTCGGCCGGAGACGAGGGGCTGGAGTCGAAACCATGGCTGTTGGGGCCAGGACTGAGGCTGGAACCATGGCTGCAGGGGCCAGAACTGGGGCTGAAATCATGGCTGCTGGGGCCGGCACTGGAGCCGGAACCATGGCTGTTGGGGCTCGGGCTGCTAGCCTGGCCTTGCGACGACTCCTCTTAGCAGCCGCCTGAATACTCCGTGGACCTCCATAAGCCAGACGAGTTCCGGAATACGACTCCTGGACAGGAGCAGGAACTGGGGCAGAAGCACGGGTTGACTTCAGGCGGAACCCACCAAGGCGTATGGTGCCAGATTGGGAATTGGGAGACATGGAGCTAGCATGCCTAGGGCTAGCAGGCCGGGAATCACATGCTTGAAGGAAGTCCAAAATCCAGTCAGGTAAGAACTCAACAAAACATGGTTTCTCTGCTGCCAACCGGAGCGCCTCTACCAGAGCGGCCCTCTTCTGTCGAACACTGGACGCTCCCTTCCACCAATCGAAGCAGCAAGCCAGATAGAAGGTTAAATGCTGCAATTCAACCTCCCATGGATCATCTGCTGGGTCCATTTGTGGTCGGTTCGTAATGTTACGATGTGTGAAGCAGGTAGGACCCAAATGCAGATTTACGTGAAATTCCTTTATTTCAAGGCTATAAGGACAATGACAGAACAGAACACTCACCGTGGACAAGCCAATACACAAGACGAACCGACAAAGACAGACAGAAAAACCAGAACTTAAATACACACAAGACTAATCACACAAACAAGACACAGGTGAGGAGGGAGGAGAAAACACAGGGGGCACAGGTGAACACAATCGGGTAATCAGACACACCAGGGAAACTAACGACAGGGAACCACAGACAGATCTAAACAAGACAAAACACCACGCAGACAGAAAACCAAAAACAGATATAGACAAGACAAAACACCATAAAGACAGATCGTGACATGCCCGAGAGTTTGCCGCTTGGTCTAAACTGATAATCATAACACATTTATTTTTAATGAAGCGCTTTTACAGGGTTACAGTAAAGAAACAGGGACACACGTCCCTTTCTAAAAAAAAGGCCAGTTAATCGATAAACTATTTTTATAATTGTGTAATTGATATTTATTTAAACGATTCGCTGCTTTTCTCTGCTTATCATTTTACATTGAATAACTTTGGGGAGAAAATAAGCAATTTAAACATGTTATCATTCATTTGACTTCAGTTTATTAAACACTGTGAATTATCAACATTTGAAAATGATCAACAGATTAGGAGGACATTTAATGGGTAATTGGAAGCCTTGTTTGACACAAATAAAGTCGAGCTATTAAAACAACATTCAACCCAACATGAATCACATGTAAAAAGCCATTCAGGAAAGGGGAGGTTCGGTCAGTGTTTTGAAGGTGGGGAGGTCAGAGCAATTTCTGATGTGTTGTAGGACTGAGTTCCAGAGGGAAGGGGCAGCGATGGAGAAGGCTGCCCCCCCAGGTTTGGTGCAGTTCCGGATGTATTGAAGTTCATTTTGGTTCATTGAGGACTTTTGATGATGATCCATAGAGAATTCTGTTTCAGTAGTCCAGTGTTTAGGTGAAGAATGGGGGTCTCTGGGGCAGAGTTTCTGAGGGGGGCAGTGTTTATGAGGGGGGCAGAGTTTCTGAGGGGGGCAGTGTTTCTGAGGGGGGCAGAGTTTATGAGGGGGGCAGTGTTTCTGAGGGGGAAGAAGGGCGACGTGATGATCACATTTGGGCCTGTTTGTCAAAAATGACTCCAAGGTTGCAGATGTGATGGCAGGGGTGTGCAGTTGTCAAAGTTGAGGTTGAACTCCTGAGTGATGTTGTTGCAGGATATGGGGCGAGGATGATCTTCAGTCTGTGGTGAAAGAGTTTCTGTTGACCTGATGCAAAACTCATTTTCATGTTGTCGTACAGTGGTTGGGTAGTGGCAGAGAAGTGGACAGGAGGTAGGCTAGGGCTTAACAATGTCCTCGGTGTAGGATAGTCCTGGTACATTTGGGGCACACTGCTTTAAGCTGTCACTGGTAGGCAGTGCAGGTCTAGGGTGCGGAGACGTAGGGTTAAAGAATTTAGGATGAAGAACAGTCGAGCTGCTGCACTCTGGATGAGCTCTGGAGGCCGGGAAATATTCAGATCCTCGAGTGAGGCTACTGCAAAGTGGGCAGAGGTGGAAAGTAACAAAGTTAATGTATACGCAAGTACTTGAGTACAGTTTTGAGGTAAATGTACTTTACTTGAATACTTGTATCCTACTTTATATTTCTACTACATTTTAGCAGCAAATATTGTACTTTTTACTCACTACAATGATTTTAAGACATTAGTAGCCTACTAATTTAGTTGCGTTTGCAGGTTTATATTATTAGGACCAAAATCAACTAATAAATTATGATGTACTGATATCTGGCAGATATCAATGTTATCTTATACTTTAACAGCTACACATTAAATGATAGACACATGAATGCATCATCTAATTATAAGCCAGTGGTGTAATATATATTATTCCAAAAATGGCCACTTTGGTTAATGAATACTTTTAGATTTGGTACTTATGTATATTTTTCTGCAAACACTGTTGTACTTTTAAAGTAACATTTTGAATAAGGGACTTTTAATTGTAACAGACTAGGCCTATGTCTACACTGAACTATTATTACTTTTACTCAAGTACAAGATGTGAGTATTTATCCCACCTCTGAAAGAGTGTCTGTTGCAATTAGAAAACAGTTGAACATGCATCAACAGTTGAATAGGATTTATGCAGTACAGTTATTTTTTCCAGTATGCCTATGGGACAAAATTAATAGTTTACCTTTGACACATGTTATGAGTATTTGCTATTTTTGCAGTAAACACACACATGAATACATGAATTGAAATAATATTATTC